>NC_056743.1:420878923-420958923 GCF_019279795.1 Protopterus annectens | reverse complement strand
CTTGTATGACTGCACACCTCAGATATTCATCACTTTCACACACGTATCAATCCAAACCATTACAGACACTTCTATTTTACACCTCAGATATTGCTTGAGATCAAGTGAATGAATACATTTATAAATAATGTCACAGAAATATATCACAGTTCTTTGCTATCAAAACCATACAGTGTGACTTTCTTCTGTCCTCTCGACTCCTTAGCTCAAGGATGAGAAACAAAGACACAACATCAGGAATAGATTTTAAATACTTCTCTTATACACTTAAAAAGTTGCTTGAATAATAAGCTTTGCATTAGCAAGCATTTTCCTGAGGAATAATACTCAAACTCATATGCCTGTCATCATTTAATGACCACAGTCCAAAACAATTTTCTGGAAAGCCAAATACCTCTCAATTTCTTTCCTCAAAAATTCTGGACAAAGAGAAAAATATTAAGAGGACAAAAAGGGATGCATTTAAATATTAGTTTATGTATTTGTGAACCAAGTCAACCCAACTAAGTGTATCTTTTTCAGGAGTGACATGGGAGTACTGTCTGATTAAGTCACTTGCTCAAAAAAACACACAGCAGGCAAATGGGGGTGAAAGGTTTCAAACCCTATAGCTTTACTACAGGAAGTAGTTCATTAACATAAGTGCCAGACAGCTCCAAATCATTTACAACTTTAACAGAGTTAACTTTAACATATGATGCATGGGCATGGATTCTCTGAATAAAAGCTATGAAACTGTAATGACTGGCATTACTGACTGACTGTAATCTTCTGTGATTTACCAAAAGAAAAAAAGAAAAGGAAAAAAAGTTAACGAGAACAGGGCATAATTGAGGCAAGAAATCAGTGATGTTCTTCAATATCAGAGACCGATAAGAGGTAGACTACTATAATTCATTTAAAAAGTTAACAGAATAATAGGATTTGTATCAACATACATTCTCTGAATATTTGATTTTTAATCCTCAGTGATTTCTCAGAAAAATGAAGATGTGAGTGAAGCTCTAGACGTTATTGCAGGGGATTAAGTTATGCTATTAGTGGGCTGTTTCCTGTAGTTAAGGGTACAGGATTTGAGTCATTATACCTCCATTTATCAAATGTGTGACTTTGAGTGAGTCATGTAAACAGACAGTGCTCCTGGGTTGCCCATTTACCTGGTTTAAAAGACAGAACCTCCCCCAAAAGATATGACCTGAGGAAAATACTCATCTATAACTTCTGAACAATAGCAGAGCCAGATCACTGTCAAATGGGACCCTACGCAGTATAATGGACAAGACCCCCCCAACAGCCATACCAATATTCCATTATTTGGAAGCCCCCTCCCCAGTTACCATAAACACTGTTAAAATTTGTCAGTGTGCATACTATTTTCTTATTTACTTTTACAATGATCACAGAGATTTGGACAAAAAGTTGATGAACAAAGCAAAACACACTCTCACTGAAAACAGCACGAGCATCAGTAAACTCTTCCCTTTTAAACTCTCATTTATTGAAAAAGCATCTGGCAATTTGTTAAATTACTACATACATGCTGGAATTCATAGTCATATAGCACAGAGTAAAGCACTGATCAGTGGTTAAATGAAGGGTTCAGGAATTAAAAGACAAATGGATAATGTATTTGCTAACAGCTTAGGGAAGCTGACAAAAGCAGTCCAGAAGCAGTCTGGAAGTAACTTGGTCAGACTTACAGCAGACAATTGCCGAGGTTATGAAATACTGCACTACATGAATCAGCTGATTAACAGCTCATAGTGTTACTCATATGAATTGAGTACTAAGCCAACTGTTGCAGCCCAACATAATGCATTTCACAGCCTTGTGCCTGCAAAAACAAGTTAAATTAAAATTAATTCCTAGTTAATAGTTTAATATTAAATGCATGGACTTCCTGCTGTCTAGTTTATTCATAACCAAATAATAAACACACTAACAGCAATCAAGACAAGAAAGAACCCAAGGATCACACCCAAAGACAATGGGTCATATGATGAAGCTCCTGTTGACTACAACTGATCCCTTCCTTTTCGCCATAACTACTGTGATTCAGGACACAAACACACACACACACACACACACACACACACACACACACACACACACACACACACACACACACACACACACACGTGCTAGTGCATTACCACCAATTATAGCTCCTTATATAATTGAGTGTATTCAAATGTTTGTTTGCAAAAAAAACCCCCAAAAATGAACAAATACATAAACAATGACCAAGTAATGAATTTCAGCTCTCTGATATGATAACCATACAGTGTAGCCCAGAGCAATCCCATTCCTTCTCATTCTCTTTGCTCAAGAATCAAATACCCAAAAATCAGGAACAGATTTTGAGTTTTTCTCTTTTATACTGAGAAAGTTGCATTAGCAAGCATTGGATGCAAGGCACAAAATCTGATAATCACATAGTCATTAATTAGGGACTGCAGTCAACAGCAATTTTTCCCAAAAGCCAAACATTTTACAAAGAACAAATTAAATAAATCTCAACTTCTTTACTCAAGAATTATTAACAAAGCCAAAAATAATTGGGGTGGGGTAGGGAACACAGGCTCCAAAAGGACATATTTTAAATAGTAATTTTATCTATATGCTGACCAGGTAAACCCATTAGAGAAAGTGTCCCTTTTCAGGGTGACTGAGCAGTACTATCTGAATCCCTTGTTCATAGTCACACAGTAGGCAAATGGATGTGGGAGGATTCAAACCCTGTATGTTTGACTACAGAAAGCAGTTTATTAATGATAACTCTAATTCACTTAAAACGTTAAGAGAACAATGGATATTGCATGGACATGCATTTTCTCAACAACGAGAGCTATTTGATTATTTTATTTTTTATTTATTTTTCATTTGTTTACCAGGAAAGCCTTATTGGACACACATCCTTTTTCAGTGGAGGCCCAGGGAGAAATGCTTCAGAAATAAAATACATTAAAAAAATGGTTGAACAACATAAGTAGAGTAACAATTATTAACTCCGTTACAGATTGAATACCAAGTACAAATTTGAAGTATACACCTGCATACACATAGTAAATATATACATATAATTACATACAGTTAAATGAGAGCCTTCCAAAAGTTGTCGAATATCACTAGCAGAAAGAGTCAAATGAATCCCAATAATAGAATGGAAAAGAAGAATATGCTATCCAAGGGAGTTGCAAGTGCAGAGCCAGGTATTTGTAAGGTGTGTTTTTAGGAGTTTTTTAAATTGTAATGTTGACGTGTTAGCCATTAGTGAGTTTGGTCGATTATTCCAGAGTTTGGAAATATAGTTGGAAAAAGGGGATTCACCTGCTGAGTTGTTAACTTTAGTGATGTGTAGATGTAGTTTGCTGCTAGAGCAGAGGGATCTTGAGCTGGAATGGGTTTGTATGATATCTTTGAGAGCCATTATTTTCTGATTGAGTGAGTATTTTGTGGGTGAAGATTAGTTGATTAAAGTGAAGGAGTTGAGAGAGTTCAAGCCACTTAAGCTGCTTAAGTAATAAACAGTGATGTGACTTGTATGAGATGTTAGTGGCAAACTTGGAGATTTTATTGAAAAAGGCTTCTAGTTTGGCAAGGTTGGTTTTGCAGAGACTGGTTAAAATTGGGGAGGTATATAAGAGAGCTGACAAGAGGTGTGTTCTAGCAATACTGGCTTTTGTGTTATTTGTTAGAAATTTGTTGTTTCTATATAGACCACCGAATTTCTTGTGGACTTTTTTAATGGTTTGAGGTATACGAATGTCAATTTTCAGGTTATTATCAATTTCTATTCCTAACAACTTGGTTTGGGTTTTTGGGGTGATAATAGTTTTATTTTGGGAGAAGATGCTGAAAGTTGGGGATGGGGAGGTACTCCTAGCTGGGCAGAACAGAAGTTTTGTTTTATTGGGATTCAGAATGAGTTGGGAGCTGGTCAACTAAATTTCAACAGATAAAAAGGAATCTTGGATAATGGTATGGAGGTCTTTGTGGGAGGAGGCTGAGCATATTAGAGTAGAGTCATTGGTGTACTGAACCAATGATGCATGGAGTGTAGCAGAATGGAGCAGACTGGTGAAGAGAGAACAGAGAGGGACCAAGGATGGAAGGCTTGTGGGACCCTTAAGGTGACTGGGAGAAGAGGTGAAAGGTATTGTAGCCAGTGGACAGCCTGCTGATGCCCTGCTTAGTAACTTTGAAACCAAGTAATAGCAGGGTTGCTGAGGTTTAAGGTGGATAGAACATTAATGAGCTTCTTGTGGTTGACCATGTCAAAGGCCTTGGACAGGTCTGGGAGTATGGCCAATACAAATTGACCATTCTTGGTTAACTGTATTTGTAAAGGACATTAGGGCTGTGGTGGTGCTGGGAGAGGGGCGTAAACCATGTTGGTTATTTGATGGGAGTTTGTGTATAAGGAGGTAGTCCATAAGTTGGGTGTGTACGACCCTTTCAAGAATTTTGGATACAGAGGATAGGACGGCAACTGGGCAATAGTTTGTAGAATTATCGCCTTTATGTAATGGTAGAATGTGGGAGATTTTCCAGATAGCAGGGACTTGTGTTTCAAATAATGATCTGTTTATGAGTATGGATACAGGATATGTAATTGCTTCTGCTGCAATTTGCAGGAATTTAGCAGGGAAATTATCTGCAGCTATGGTAGTTGGCTTAATTTTTTTAGTTATTTTTTGATGGTATTAATGGAGACTGGGTTTAATGTAAACTGATTGGTGCTATTTTGTAAGTGTGTACTGTTATGGTTTGAGATAAGGGGTGTGGTTGGAGTTGGTTCCAGTGTTTGCAAGAGCTTGGATGGATTCTGTAAAGCAATTATTAAACTGAGTTGCTAAGTTCTCAGAATTGCTGGCTGCTGTTGGAGTGGGAGTGGTTGATTTACCTGGTTGTAATATTTTGTTAACTGCAGCCCAGAACTTTTATGGATTACTTTGATGTTTATTCTGGATATTGTGTTAGTATATAATATAATATTAAAGCCATATTTCTGTTAATGTTACAATGTCAGGGGAATAGTGGGATAGTAGGGCATGTAGGTCATGAACTTTGTTGACCATGCTTCTTACATTCATATTAAGGAGAAGAAGGGAAGATTTGTTTCTTGGGTAGAGTATAGCAAGTTTTGATGGTGAGGAGCTGGGTACTGTATTGTATTTGGGAGTGGGATCAGGATTAGGGTGTATGTCACCTGAGTGGCTTAACTGCTTAATTATGTGTAGAAGGAGTATGGAGAGCTTATGTTGGAGTTTAGTGTGTCTCTGAGAGACTGGAGATGTGGTTTGCTGAGGAAGGAATTTGACTGTGTGACAGTCTGTGTAGGTGGTGTGAAAAAGGGATGAAGTTATAGCATAGTGTTGTAAACTGCATGGGTTGTAAAATGAAGAGGTTTGCCAGGGAGAGGAAGTAGTGGATTGTACTGGAGCTTCATATGAAGAGAGAGAATGTAAGAGTATAAGTAGTAAGCTGGTAGTGATATGGTGAAGTGATATATTTATGAGCTTCATGTTGAGGTAAATTCTGTGTGTGAAATTTGAGTAGCTGAGGATATAAAGAGTGAGCAGTGTATGGGGGTGATTTGGTAGGATGTTTGAGAGTATTGAGTGTTGTGTTCTTTTGGCTAGATGGTTAGGCAGAGTGGGGTAAATGAAGTGAGGGAGGGGGATTGTTAGTAATAGGGCCTGGTAATAGTAGGTGTGATAGGACTGGATGTGGGTTGGGTGGGTGTGGTCATGTTTAAGTATAAATTTAGGTATAGTGGGGGTGAATGGATTGGGGGTAGGGTAGGGAAGTGGGTTAAACTGATGAGGCAGAAAAAAATACCAACTATGAAACTCTAATGACTAACATTGACTGACTGTAATCTTTATAGATTTACCAAAAAGGTAGCTAATTTAGGTCTGGCAATTGGTGTGGATGACTAAGGTCCCAAGCACTTAATCAGTTGCTTTCTGTAGTTAGGGGCACAGGGTTTAATTATTTCTACCTCCATTTGTCCACTGTGTAACTGAGGAAGTCATGTAAAAAACTTACCCATGGTACTTGGATTGCTTATGGATGTCTATAGGTTCACACACACTAACACACACAGAGCCAGATCATGGCCAAATGGGGCCTTAGACAGGGTAATGGATTGCCCCCTCCCCCCTCATTCCAGTGTCCCATTACTTGGGTCTTTCTCCCCAGGTACCATAAACTCTGTTCAAACCTGTCAGTGTACATATTATTTTCTTCTTTGCATCTACAATGATTATAGATATTTGGATTTAATTTACAACTTGCTATTTAAACACTTACCCTGCAATCTTTAGTTTGGGGGGGTTCTAGCCTGCTCCGTTCGCTCCCCTCCCTGCCCCCTATTCCAACCCACCTCCAGTACCTCTACATTTATTCTTAGCCTTAGCCCCACCCCTAACTGCCAACAATTAGGCTACACCATTACTCACCCCCCCTACATCCAACACAAGCATGCTACTACCTAATATAATAACAATCCTAACCTGCATAGTTCTAGCTCACATTAGATCCTACCAAGCCTCCACAGTCACATGCCCCAACAACTTCCACTGTACTCTCTCAACACCCTCTCTCAAACATTTACACTATAACTACACAACCAATGCCACCAAAACCATTCTCCCAATACACACACTCCATTACCAAATACCTAACACACTCAAAAATAAAATATCTCTAAGATACCATAAGCATTTTACTATGTATATAAAACATATCCTAAATACCCTCTATAAACTAGTCCACGCTGGAGACATCCATCCAAAGCCTGGTCCTCCCAAATCCAACCCAACCACAAACCCTAGTCCAAGCAACCACCCCCCCACAACTCAACTCAACTCCTAGCAAACAAGAAAACAACAGACCTACTTATAATGTATCTAAACATCAGAAGCATATGCAATAAAATCCATGAACTACATGCCAGCATTAGTATATATTCCCCAGATATTCTCTTCCTAACTGAAACCTGGCTCAAACCTTACATCAGAAGTGAGGAAATACTTCCACCTGAATACAACATTCTTCGCATAAGCAGATTGTCCAAAAAAGGAGGTGGTGTAGCACTGATATTTAAACACCACCTCAATATTCAACTCCTGAACTCATCTGCCCCTCACCACAACAATGAAGAAATCCTTTATGCCAATTTCAAACTAAACCCAAACAAAACAATCAATATCACAGGATGCTATTTCCCACCAGGGCAAAATATCACACCCCTAGAAAATTTCCTGAGCTGGGCTACTCTATCTCTACCCCAGGAAACCATCATTCTTGGTGATTAACATCAACTGGCTATCCTGTAATAACAGTCTCCCAACCATTCAGCTTAATCTCCATGGGTTCACTCAACTCATTCAATCCCCTACCCGAATCAACAAAAACCCTAACAATCATACCTTACTTGACTGGATCCTAGTCAACAAAGTCCCTCACTCTTACCTAGCAAGCTGCTTACCTGACAGTCTTAGTGACCACTCCCCCACTTTCCTAATTCAGCACCACACAAACAGTCTGAAGCCCATTATCCACAGGCAAATATGAAACATGTCCAACTTCAACCCCAACTCCATCTCCTCCCCGCAAAAAATTAACTGGTCACCACTAAAATACCTCAACCTAAATGAGACTGTCCACTTCTTCAACAGTACCTTCCTCTCCATCCTAAACACCCATGTTCCTGTAGGAAATGCCAAAGTCAGATTCAGGCATGCCCCATGGTTACAAAAGACCACCAGAACCCTAATGAAATCCAGAGATAAGGCCTGGGATCACTGGCAACGAACAAAAAATAACTCAGATAGGCAATCATTCCTTGAACTGCGCAATAAAGCCAAAAAGCATATAAAATTAGACAAATCCCTCTACTATAAATCCACCCTGAACTCTACTAACCACAACCCTAAGCAATTCTGGTCCACTATTAACAATATCCTTCACCCAGGGAAGGTTGATACCCCCCCATCCGTCCATTCCCCCCTCCTCCAACAGTATTGCTGAATCCTTCAATGAACACTTCACTGAAACTATAACATCTCTAAACAAACACTTCCCTACAACGGCCCGCCCAACTCCTAATCCTAAACCCCCCACTCCTCTTTTCTTCTTCACCTCAGTACCTACCTCCAACATAAAAAGAATATTGTCAAAACTTAAACCCACCAAACTCACAGCTGACAACCTCCCCTCTGAATACTTGAGAATTGCATCTGATACACTAGCCTACCCAATTTCAATTCTAATCAACTGTTCCATAAGAGAAGGCTATGTTCCCTCGATATGGAAAATATCCCACATCATTCCCCTCCAAAAAGGCACCCCCTCCACCGACCTCTCCAATTACCGCCCCACTGCTATCCTCTCCCCTCTTTCTAAAATACTTGAAAAATGTATCAACATCCAGGTCTCCAACTACCTCCTAGCTAATAATCTCCTCTCCAAAACCCAACATGGTTTCAGGCCATATCACAGCACTACCTCTGCTCTCCTTCACCAACACTATACTTCATCACAAAAACAATGGCCTCTTCTCTACTGCCGTATTTCTAGATCTCTCAAAGGCCTTTGACATGGTATCTCATGAGCTACTACTCTCTACTCTCCCTAACCTCTCCTTCTCACAACGAGCCTGCAACTGGTTCTACAGCTGTCTACATGGACGCCAGCAATCAGTAATCTGGGACTATAACATCACCTAGCCTCCCAGTTACTCTCGGAGTTCCCCAAGGGTCTATCCTTGGCCCTCTGCTATTCTCACTAACAACCTACATACTGCCACCACACAAGCATCTCATACAGTACGCAGATGACTCTACTCTCATCTGCTCTGCCCCCACTCTACCAGAACTACAACAAATCACACAGGAATCATTCTCTTCTGTAGAAAGCTGGCTATCCAATGCTCAGCTCCTATTCAAACCAAGTAAGACAAAAAGTCTCCTGTTCCAACCTTCCAAAGCCACCCAAAACACCCCCCACTTCAACATTCTTGCCAAAGACAATACCATCATCTCTCCATCAGAACACACAAAATTACTTGGTGTGGAAATAGACAACAAACTTAGATTTGACACCCACATATCTCTCACAATAAAAAAAGTTCACAAGAAACTTGGTGCATTATATCAAAGCCAATTCCTAACCAAGGCAGCTAGAATCTCCATAGCCAATTCCCAGCTAATCTCCACCCTACTCTATGCATCCCCGATACTTACCAACCTTAGACAGACAGACCTACACAAGCTGGATGCTTGTTACAACAAAATTGCTAAATTTGCCACTGGAACCTCCTACCGCAGCCATCATTGTATCTCCCTTAAAGAACTAAACTGGTTAGAACTCCCACAACTCCTTCACTTAATCAACTCACCCTCACTCATAAACTTATTAACCACCCCCTTAACATCCCTTCCCTTCAAACCCTTTTCCAACCCTATCACCCCACTAGGCCCCTAAGATCAAGCAACAAAAATCAACTCACTGTTATTAAACCCAAATCTCAGCAGGAGAAGCCATATTTTCATGTACCATATCTAAACATTGGAACAATCTTCCACCCTCTATAACTACTCTACCTTCCAGCAGCCTTTTCAAGACTGCGCTCAAATTCCACTTAAATTTGCACTGGCTTTGTCCTTGTTCTAATCCAGACTAACACCCCCACCCTTACCCCCCCACCTAGGCTCTTAACCCAACTTTACTATTGTCACTACTAACCACAGTCAGAAATAGCTAGTTGTCTTTACATACTTTAACATCTTGTCTGACAATGTTGTTACTAATATTATAAATGACAAGAAACTATCTTAACTTGCAACATTTACTGTATATACTGTTGATAATCAATATCTTGTTATTGTATTAAAGCCAACAACCTGTAATGTTGTTTACTATTGAAGCAACTTTGTATCTCTATCATGTACATGATGTGCAGCTTTTCTCCCCAGGCATCTACTGAAAAAGAACCTGCGTCCAGTTGGAAATTCCCTGTAAACAAATATAAATAAATAAAAATAAATAAAACTTTTATTTTCTACTTTGCTTCTACAATGATTATCGATATTTGGATTTAATTTACAACTTTTATTTCAAATTTTATAGCACATACACTGACAGCCATCTGATAAATAAAAGAGCAGTCTCACAAAGAAAACAGACTTAGCATGAACAACAGTAAACCTGTCTTCGAAACTCACATTCATTGAAACTACATCAAAACCCGCATTCAAATAAAACGCACCTGGCCAGTGACATATTGTTTACTTTGGCCTGTTTTCAAACCACAGACCCCTTGCACACATTTTTAGGTCCATGCATACATGCATGTGTTATTTAATTCACCTTCCTGATTGTATTAAGTTACATTCCTTGTATAATACAGCACTACTTGTTGGGAGTGTGTTTTAATTTGTAATTTGGGACCTTTTTCCAGTAAGCAATGAAACAAAACATTAAACAATAATGGCAAAACTACCCTTTTCAGAGTAGTTTAACCATAAAAGGCTGCTAAAATTTCTGTCATTAAAATCCACCAATAGCAGTCAATATGCAACAATATGCAATCTATTCAGAAGTAAAAGTCATTAGAGAGATCTATAACTAATGAAGAGGTGGATGTTGCAAGCATCTTTACATTTTAGTGTTTCAACACCTGCTGCCAATGGACAATAAATTGACTGTTACATTAAAAAAATGGTAAGCAGGTAATATTGTAATAGGGAACTGCAGGCAAACCAACAACTGTTACATAGTTACTAGCAATCTCATCCAAAGGGTGACACACACAGGAGTGCGGCACTCCCATCCCCCTTAAAGTGTACCACAGTATCTGCAATTTATCTACATGGTATAGAATCCACAGCCTTCTTTTTCAAAGACAAGTATGCTATCTGCTGTGCTTCTAATACTGCTTTTAACGTTTACAGCACAATCACTGACTGCCATTTGCTAAACAAGACAGTTGCACACTGAAAACAGACTTGGCATGAGCAACAGTAGTAAACTCTTCCCCCAGGCAAGCATCTCCTCTTATCTCCCAACACTCATACATGTGAGAGATGCGCTTCAAACTGGAAGCTGTGCACTCTTCAGACAAGACCGGACAGCTGGTCAAGAGGAGAAGGTCAACACTTGCAACACACTACATGGAACACATAGCCCTCCAAAACACCAACCATCACAACTCACACATATAAACACAAACCACACACCCACCTTTGCGGAGGCTCTCAATAAAAATTTACCCAAACAACAGAGACTCCCCCAAGGCAGAAACGCACTCGACCACCTCAACACAACATCAACCACAGAACACACAACTCACCACTACAGTGTGCCCCTCAACCTAAGCCCTTAAGGCAAAACAGTCTGCCCAATGTACCTATCATAGGAGACTCGATTGTGAGGCACACTGATGTCCCACTCACTAGGGTGAACAAGGAGAAGGTGACAGTTGCCTATCAGTTGCCAGGATCCACCACACAACACATGCGCTCAGGTCACTCCACAAGTACAAATATGACTCGGACATTGTCCATGTGGGTGTTAATGACCTGAGATATACCTCCCTGGACTACATGAAAAGAGATGTGATGCAACTCTCGGATTATGTGGCCCAGGCAAGTATGACCCTAACCCTGATCAGTATTCTACTGTCACCCAGAATGATACCACTGTACAGGCCGAAAATGATTGACTTCAACAACTGACTAAGTTTCTGGTGTCATTCTAAGGGAATCCAGTGCCTGTCTGACTGGGACAACATGATAGACAGACCTTGATGCTTTGCCAGAGATGGCCTGCATCTGTCATCCCTGGGATTCTGGCTACTGCCTAAGGCTCTTGCCACCCCTATAGTGCTTTTTTAGGCAGTGTTCCAAAGACCAAACTTCCACTGTAACAGCTACAAACAAATGCAATCTGAGGGTCATGCTGCTCAATGCTACAATTCTAAATCTCAAGATGCACTTGCTCAAAGCTCTCCTCAAAATGGAGAATGTCAGTATTTGTGCTATGATGCAGACCTGGTTTAAAGAGGCAGAAAGCACCCCTGTGCTCCCAGGCTACAACTCATTCCATACCTTCCGGCCTCAGAATACACCCATCAGAACACACAAAATTAATTACTTGGTGTGGAAACAGACAACAGACTTAGATTTGACACCCACATATCTCTCACAATAAAAAAAGTTCACAAGAAACTTGGTGCATTATATCAAAGCCAATTCCTAACCAAGGCAGCTAGAATCTCCATAGCCAATTCCCAGCTAATCTCCACCCTACTCTATGCATCCCCGATACTTACCAACCTTAGACAGACAGACCTACACAAGCTGGATGCTTGTTACAACAAAATTGCTAAATTTGCCACTGGAGCCTCCTACCGCAGCCATCATTATATCTCCCTTAAAGAACTAAACTGGCTAGAACTCCCACAACCCCTTCACTTAATCAACTCACCCTCGCTCATAAACTTATTAACCACCCCCTTAACATCCCTTCCCTTCAAACCCTTCTCCAACCCTATCACCCCACTAGGCCCTAAGATCAAGATCAAAAAATCAACTCACTGTTATGAAACCCAAAACTCAGCAGGAGAAGCCATGTTTTCATGTACCAAATCTAAACTTTGGAACAATCTTCCACCCTCTATAACTACTCTAACTTCCAGCAGCCTTTTCAAGACTGCCCTCAAATTCCACTTAAATTTGCACTGGCTTTGTCCTTGTTCTAATTCAGACCAACACCCCCCCCTTACCCCCCCCCCACCTAGGCTCTTAACCCAACTATACTATCGTCACTACTAACCACAGTCAGAAATAGCTAGTTGTCTTTACATACTTTAACATCTTGTCTGACAACATTGTTACTAATATTATAAATGACAAGAAACTATCTTAACTTGCAATATTACGGTATATACTGTTGATAATCAATATCTTGTTATTGTATTAAAGCCAACAACCTGTAATGTTGTTTACTATTGCTGCAACTCTGTATCTCTATCATGTACATGATGTGGAGCTTTTCTCCCCAGGCATCTACTGAAAAAGAACCTGCGTCCAGTCAGAATTTCCCGGTAAACAAATGTAAATAAATAAAAATAAATAAAACTTTTATTTTCTACTTTGCTTCTACAATGACTATAGATATTTGGATTTAATTTACAACTTTTATTTAAAATTTTATAGCACATACACGGACATTCATTTGCTAAACAAAAGAGCAGTCTCACAAAGAAAACAGACTTAGCATGAACAACAGTAAACCTGTCTTCGAAACTCACATTCATTGAAACTACATCAAAACCTGCATTCAAATAAAACACACCTGGCCAGTGACATATTGTTTACTTTGGGCTGTTTTCAAACCACAGACCCCTTGCACACATTTTTAGTTCCATGCATACATGCATGTGTTCTTTAATTCACCTTCCTGATTGTATGAAGTTACATTCCTTGTATAACACAGCACTACTTGTTGGAGTGTGTTTTAATTTGTAATTTGGAACCTTTTTCCAGTAAGCAATGAAACAAAACATTAAACAATAATGGCAAAACTACCCTTTTCAGAGTAGTTCAACCATAAAAGGCCGCTAAAACATCTGTCATTAAAATCCACCAATAGCAGTCAATATGCAACAATATGCAATCTATTCAGAAGTAAAAGTCATTAGAGAGATCTATAACTAATGAAGAGGTGGATGTTGGCAAGCATCTTTACATTTTAGTGTTTCAACAACAAATTCAGTGCCTGCTGCCAATGGACAATAAATTGACTGTTACATTAAAAAAATGGTAAGCAGGTAATATTGTAATAGGGAACTGCAGGCAAACCAACAACAGTTACATAGTTACTAGCAATCTCATCCAAAGGGTGACACACTCAGGAGTGCGGCACTCACCCCCCTTAAGGTGTACCACAGTATCAGCAATTTATCTACATGGTATACAATCCACAGCCTTCTTTTCCAAAGACAAGTATGCTACCTGCTGTGCTTCTAATACTGCTTTTAAAGTTTACAGCACAATCACTGACTGCCATTTGCTAAACAAAACAGTTGCACACTGAAAACAGACTTAGCATGAGCAACAGTAGTAAACTCTTCCCCCAGACAAGCATCTCCTCTTATCTCCCAACACTCATACATGTGAGAGATGCGCTTCAAACTGGAAGCTGTGCACTCTTCAGACAAGACCGGACAGCTGGTCAAGAGGGGAAGGTCAACACTTGCAACACACTACATGGAACACACAGCCCTCCAAAACACCAACCATCACAACTCACACATATAAACACAAACCACACACCCACCTTTGCGGAGGCTCTCAATAAAAATTTACCCAAACAACAGAGACCCCCCCCCCCCAAGACAGAAATGCACTCGGCCACCTCAACACAACACCAACCACAGAACACACAACTCACCACTACAGTGTGCCCCTCAACCTAAGCCCTTAAGGCAAAACAGTCTGACCAATGTACCTATCCTAGGAGACTCGATTGTGAGGCACACTGATGTCCCACTCACTAGGGTGAACAAGGAGAAGGTGACAGTTGCCTATCAGTTGCCAGGATCCACCACATAACACATGCACTCAGGTCACTCCACAAGTACAAATATGACTCAGACATTGTCCATGTGGGTGTTAATGACCTGAGACGTACCTTCCTGGACTACATGAAAAGAGATGTGATGCAACTCTCGGATTATGTGGCCCAGGCAAGTATGACCCTAACCCTGATCAGTATTCTACTGTCACCCAGAATGATACCACTGTACAGGCAGAAAATGATTGACTTCAACAACTGGCTAAGTTTCTGGTGTCATTCTAAGGGAATCCAGTGCCTGTCTGACTGGGATGACATGATAGACAGACCTTGATGCTTTGCCAGAGACAGCCTGCATCTGTCACCCCTGGGATTCTGGCTACTGCCTAAGGCTCTTGCCACCCCTATAGTGCCTTTTTCGACAGTGTTCCAAAGACCAAACTTCCACTGTAACAGCTACAAACAAATGCAATCTGAGGGTCATGCTGCTCAATGCTAGAATTCTAAATCTCAAGATGCACTTGCTCAAAGCTCTCCTCAAAATGGAGAATGTCAGCATTTGTGCTATGATGCAGACCTGGTTTAAAGAGGCAGAAAGCACCCCTGTGCTCCCAGGCTACAACTCATTCCATACCTTCCGGCCTCGGAATACACAGTACAGTTTTGTACCTACCATAAATGTAGATGTTCGAAGATCCACATTGCTGCAGTCCTTACATATGGGTAGTCCGCTGTCCTCGGTCGGCCCGAATACCAAAGTATTAGGCTGACGTCGGTCAAGGCGCTTAGAACTGACATCAGGACGTCAGGGTACAAAAGCGCATGACCGACGTCATATCCTCAGTCTTTTCTTGCCCCAGATGTCAGAAGGCCCCAAAAAGAAAGGCCATAGCCAAAAAACAGAAAAGAACATCCAACCACCCCTGAGCTAACAATATTTACAATATTTACAATATTAACAATCCAAAACACACAAACACCCCAAACTACAGAGGGGAAGGAGGGAGGGTTAACTGGACTGCAGCAATGTGGATCTTCGAACATCTACATTTATGGTAGGTACAAAACTGTACTATGTTCTTCATCTCACATTGCTGCAGTCCTTACATATGGGTAGAATCCCAAAGCAGAGGTAAGGGAGGATGGTAAAAACTATAAAGCATTGGGGGCTGCCAAAATGCCCTGTAAAATTGCAGTGGCAAATCCAGCCCTAGATTTGGAGTAAAGTGGAAGGTGGTAATGCTTAGAAAAAGTATGCACTGAACTCCAAGTAGCTGCTTCCAAAATATCTTTAGTAGCCACCCCCCTTAAAAAGGTTGTAGAAGTGGCAGTAGCCCTAGTGGAATGAGGCCTGATCCCAGCTGGAATTTCCTTACCATGATGGGAGTAACAGAATGCAATACAAAAACCAATCCACTTAGAAATAGTTTGTTTTGAAACAGGTTTGCCCTGAGAACCCAAAGCAAAAGAAACAAACAACTGCTGAGACTGCCTGAACCCTTTAGTTCTGCTCAAATAATATCTCAACTGCCTGTGTATATCCAAAGTGTGCAAAATCTTTTCCCCTTTATTTTGAGGGTTTGCAGAAAAAGTAGGCAAATGAATAGATTGGTTTAAAGCCACACTAGAAACCACTTTAGGCATAAAGGAAGGGTTAGTACGCAAAGATACTCTATCCTTATGAAAAATTAAGAAAGGCTCAACTGCCATAAGGGCCTGTAATTCAGAAACCCTTCTCGCAGAGGTAATGGCCAACAAAAAAGCAGTCTTCCATGATAAATATTTCAATTCGGCAGTAGCTGCAGGCTCAAAAGATTGTAGAGTGAGTTTCTCCAACACAAAATTGAGATCCCAAGCAGGAGTAGGAGCTCTACGTGGGGGTCTTATATTCTTTGCCCCTCTAAGGAATTGCTTAAACCAAGGATGAGAAAATAATGGTGGGTCACAGTCATAGTGAGCAGAAATGGCTGCAGCATGAACCTTTATAGAGAAGGACAAGCCTTTGTCCAATAACTCAGTCAGGTATTGAAGAGAAGCACTTAAATTAGGTTTGGAAACATCAAAGTCCTTTGCTGTACACCAAATTAAAAATCTC
Source organism: Protopterus annectens (assembly GCF_019279795.1). Classification (NCBI taxonomy): domain Eukaryota; kingdom Metazoa; phylum Chordata; order Ceratodontiformes; family Protopteridae; genus Protopterus; species Protopterus annectens. The sequence goes on along the minus strand of NC_056743.1, from coordinate 420,942,239 downwards.
CTCCATTTATCAGCGTAAACTTTCCTTGTACTAGGCCTTCTGGCCTCCAAAATAACATTCAAAACTTGTTGTGGTAGCTGAGACCCTCCAGGGTCTAGAACAGAATATGCCAGGCTGTTAGATGCAGAGACTGAAGTTTGACATTGAGTAAGTGACTGTTCTCCTGAGACAGCAGGTGTGGAATCGAAGGTAAAGGCCATGGAGGCTCCTGCCAAACTTCTCAGTAATGGGTACCAGTGCTGTCGAGGCCAATCCGGAGCTATTAAAATCATGGTTGGCTTGTCCTGTCTGACCTTTAGAAGTACCTTTGGGAGGAGAGGCAGAGGAGGAAAGGCATAGACGTGAAGATTGCTCCAATTGAATGATAGAGCATCCACTTTCCAAGCTGTGGGATGAAACCTTTTTGTGCAAAACTTTGGCAACTGGTAATTTAGTGGAGAAGCGAACAGATCTATGTCTGGAGTTCCCCATAACACTGTCAATTGTTGAAATACATGAGGATCCAATTTCCACTCGTGAGGATCCATTATTTGTCTGCTCAACACATCTGCTAAGGAGTTCTGTGCTCCTGGCAGAAACCTTGCCTGAAGATTTAACTGTAAACTGAGAGCAGTCTCCCACAAAATCATTGCTTGTCTGCATAGAGGGTATGAATGTGTTCCCCCTTGCTTGTTGATGTACCACATGACAGTTGTGTTGTCTGTTTGAATCAACACCTGCCCTGGAAGAAGTAAATCCTTGAAAGCCATCAATGCAAAATGGACTGCTAACATCTCCTTCAAGTTGATATGTAAATGCTGAAGTCTGGCAGGCCACGTGTCTTGTACCCATTTTCCATTTAGATGAGCTCCCCAAGCTTTGTCTGAGGCATCTGTCGTTAGAATCTGACTCGCCTCTGGTCGGGTCACAGAGAGTCCCTTGTTTAGGTGACATTCCTGAGCCCACCACAAAAATTCCTTTTGAATGCAAGGTATTATCTGAATGACAGTGTCCAGATCTTGGCAGTGTTAGTCCATACATTTTGAGATACCATTGTAGCTTCCTCATATGCAGTTTGGCATTGGGAAGTACCAGAATACAAGATGCCATGAACCCCAAGGCTTGAAGGACTGTCCTTGCAGTCAGCCTGGACTGATGAGACAATTGATGGAAATAGAGAGAAAGATTCTTTTGTTTGTCCGGGGTCAAAAAGGCCATCTGGGATGCTGTATTCAGTCTCACACCCAGAAAGCACATGTCCTGAGAGGGTACTAGACTGGACTTTATTTCGTTCACAGAATACCCTAGGCATCTTAACACTGCCATCACATACTGTAGATGATGAAGAAGTTCGTCCTTTCCTTGAGCCAGAATCAGGCAATCGTCCAAATAAGGATAAATCTGTATTCCTCTCAGCCTGAAGAAGGCTATCACTGGAGCCAGAACCTTTGTGAACACTCTGGGCGCAGTAGATAAGCCAAAGGGCAATGCAGAGAACTGATAATGAAAAGCCCCAGCCCGAAAACGCAGATATTTCCTGCAACTGGGCCTGATAGGAACATGCAGGTAAGCCTCTTTGAGATCCAGAGTCACCATCCAGTGATCTTTGCCTAGCAGAGGTAAAAGCTGTTGTAACGTCAACATCTTGAACTTTGGAATGTCCAGATATGTGTTGAGGATTGACAAATCCAAAATTGGTCTCCACGTGTTCCCTTTCTTTGGTACTAGAAACAGGCGAGAATAAAATCCTAGGCCCACTTCTGACAGAGGGACCGGTTGTATAGCTCCTATTTGAAGTAGTTGAGAAATCTGTTTGTGAGCCTCTAGTCTTTGCTGAGGAGGAACGTCTGGCATGCCTTTGAAAGGAGGCAAGGTATGGAAATAAAACTTGTAACCTTGGTGTATGATATCTAATACCCATTTGTCCTGGGTAATTAAAAGCCAATTTTCCTTGAAGAGTGCCAACCTTCCTCCCAAAGGTGCTGCCAGGCAAGAAGGATCTGGCAGCTGAAAAAGTGGGTCATTGGGCCTGTTTACGAAAGGACTGGCCCCTGCCCTCACTTGAAGATTGTGCAGGTGAACTCCATGTTCTAGGCCTGAAGGTATTCTGAGCTCTGCCCCTACCACGTCTAGATCTACCCCTAGACTGAGAATCAGAGGAAGGATACGTCCACCCCTTAGTAGGCCAATTTCTACTAAACTTGAGGCTGAACCTGCAAAAAATCTTTAACAGTCTGCATAGACTTAGCCTTGTCTTCCATTTTTTTCAAGACTGACTCCACAGGTGGACCAAACAACACTTCAGACTGTAAAGGAGCAACCAAAATTCTTGTCTTAACATGGTCAGATAAATTCTGATCCTTAAGCCAGGCGTGCCTGCGAAGGACTGAACCAGTGGCAGCCACCCTAGAAGAGGCCTGCAAAGCATCAAAACCACACTGCAAAGAATGCTTGCCCACCTGTTCAGAGACATGTACCAAATCTTGTAATTCTTTACACTCAATTCCTTCCGCCAGAGCATCCACCTTAGATTTCAACTGAGAAAGAAGGAAATTCTGATATTTCAACATATGAAATTGGCAATTCAAAGCCCTCATTGCTAAGGTAGAAGAAGTATAGACCTTTTTTCCCCATCTATCCAAAGCTCTAGCCTCTTTATCTAGAGGAATAGGATTCTTTACAACAGAGGCCCTGACACCCTTAGGTCCCTGGCTAATAGTTTCTGGATCCGCCCTGGGACTCTTATAGAGATATTTATGAGCCTCAGGCACCCTATAATACCTATCCGGTTTCACTGGCGCAGGAGGCAGAGAATCAGGATTAAGGGATGCCTCTGAAAACACATCTTGCACAACATCCAGAACAGGGGGTATAGCTAAGGGCCTATGCTGAGGTAGAAACAAAAATTCCCTTAGCCTCTTCCGGGAATCAGAGAAGTCCTGACCTTCCCACTTAAAATGTTCCCTCATAGAATGAAGTGTCTCTGAAAAAGAAAAATCCTCTGGAGGTGAAGCAGAAGGAGTGGAATCTTCTGCATCAGAATCAGAATAAGGAGTGAATTCCTGCATGTCTTCAGCCGAAGACTCAGAATCATCTGAAGCTTGTTCAAAACTTTCTAACTCTGGCTCCACCCTAGGCCTCTTATCAGGAGGGGGCATAGAACCTCTAATCAGAGTAATCAAATCTTCTGCCATTTTAAGCATGTGCTTCTTAGGCACAGACCCTGCTGAACTAGGACTGGCACCAACAGAAGACAAACCTGGCCTGCCTCTGGAAGAAGCCTTGGAAACAGAAGGAGAGGGCCTAACCACCCTGGGAAGGGAAGGGAGTACAGAAACCTGAGTAGCCCCCTCAGCCTGACCTGCCTCATGAGAGGCCACATCCTGCAAAATCAAAGTCTCCCCCTGAGACTCCAGAGAAGCCTCCGAACCACCGGTTCCACTGAAGCCTCTAAAGAACCGGCGTCCGAACGGACGACTCATCTTGCCTGGGTTTAACCGCTTTGTCTTTGCGCTTCTTGGGCGCCGAGCATCCGACGGCATATTATAATTGCACCGCTTACAAGACCAGCCTAGCACAATCCAACCTTCGCTTAATAGTGCGCTTATTAAACCTAGCACAAAGCGACACCCGACTACGTCGTGCTCAGGCCCCAAACAAGGAATACACAAAGAATGATAATCTCTATGCGGTATCTGTTTCCCACAAGAAATGCAATTATTCACTTTTTCTGACATCCGGTAATAAACTGAGGCAAGAAAAACCAAAATATTCCCCACGGGTACTTAGCCAACTTGGATTCGGTCTGAAACTCCGAACTCGAAAAATTTCAGAACGCCGAACGGCACTTGCAACGCTGCTTCTGCATCGGACCACGCGGCAAAAAAGACTGAGGATATGACGTCGGTCATGCGCTTTTGTACCCTGACGTCCTGATGTCAGTTCTAAGCGCCTTGACCGACGTCAGCCTAATACTTTGGTATTCGGGCCGACCGAGGACAGCGGACTACCCATATGTAAGGACTGCAGCAATGTGAGATGAAGAACATCTAGAAGTTTCAAAGGTGGTGGTGTCTCCATATTCATAAAGGGTATGTACACCTCTAGACTGGTAGCCCACCAAAATGCATCCGAGATACTCCAGGTCCAACTAACTCTGGGTAAGATGGCGATACAAGTCATAACCTGCTACAGAAACCCAACCATGTCCCTAGAATTTCAGTTCATGTTCCTAAGCACCCTGGAATCTATCAAAGCCCAGCCCAATACTCTCATACTAGCTGACTTCAACTACCCTTCCATCAACTGGGAAAACTATTCAAGTACCAATGTACCGGCCCCAATGCTTCCTGGAAGTCATCAATTCCAATGCTCTGAACCACCTCATTCTGACCCCTACTAGAGTAAGCAACATCCTCTACCTGGTTATCACCAACACGGGAGACCATTGGTCCACACCTATAGTCAATTCCTCCCTGGTTATATCTGACCACCATGGAAATCTCCATCCCACCTACACCCTCTGCAAAGGTGACCACCCTGAAAAACTTCTCCAAAGCTGACTGTGGGCTCCTAAAAACAGAGGTGGCTAACTTACTGGCACCCATGCCAATGGAAATAGCTGCATGACTGCTGAATCATAAACCAATGCGCTGTATGAGCACGTACACAAATGCATGGAACTTGCCATACCAAATAGAACCAAGACCCTCTCCTCCAGAAAAAGGAAGTTAGTCTGGTGGTACCCAGCCATCAATAAACTCTACAGCAGAAGGAAGAAACTCTTGCAGAAAAAAGCGAAGTCACAAGATTGGAAAAACTCCTTTATCATCTTCAACAAAATACACAATATCACAAGAAAGCCTGGTACCAAACATTTCTGCAGCACAGGTAAAAGCTGCATTGTCCAAATCCAAGAATTCAGCGTCCATGGGACCTGATAACATCCCTGGCTGTGTTATACATTAACTACAAAATGAAATGATACCACGCCTGTCTGCCATGTTCAATCACAGCTTTACCTCAGGCTTTGTCCCTAACGAATGGCACACTGCTACAATCATCCGTCTCCATAAAGGAGGAGCGACTACAGACCCTGAGAACTATCGCCCCATTAGCCTGATGAGTCTGGTATGTAAAGGTATGGAGTGCATCATCATGGACCTGCTTAACAAAGATATAGGCAATCTCCAAACTCTTGACCCCACGCAGTAAGATACTGCCTGCTGAACCTGGTTGACTTCTTCTAGGCAGTCATTAAGGCTGTGGATGAGGGTAAGGCAGTGCATACAGCCTACCTCAACCTGGCCAATGCCTTTGATACCATTCCCCAGTAGGGTATCATTGATAAACTCATCAATCCTTATAGCAACAGGTGGGTTGCAAATTGGCTCACAGACAGGACCCACACAGTGAAAGTTGCGGACTCCAAGTCAAACTGTTGACCAGTCACGAGTGGAGTCCCACAGGGCTTGGTCCTCGGCCCTTTCCTGTTTGGCATCTACTTCTCAGAAGTCCAGGCCAACATAGAGGGTCTCTGGCTGACCAAGTTCGCTGATGACTGCAAGCTGGGAGTCATTATTAACTCATACTAAATGCATGATTGATGTAAAAACTAGTAAAAAAAACACAAAATAAAATGCAGAACAGGAATCACGACACACCACAGGATCTAAAGCAGGATATAGTTTATTCTGGTACCTCGGCCTTTTGCATTCTTGGAATAATCTAATTTGACAAATACTTCCAATTTATACACCAGACACTTTGAATCACCCAATGAAACACCAACAATTAAACAGTTAAAATTGTTTAAACACTTGAAGTTATAATAACAAAAAATTATCATGAATTGAAAATTGCAAATATTAAATACATGTAAATCCAAAAATTCCCATCTTTGTTATAAAGAACTTATACCCTATATAGTTATCATCATATACAAAATTATGTTATTATTGTTGTAATATCTTAATTTATGTAAATATATCCTGCAGAAAAATATATTCAGCATATTATATACTTGTTATATCTACAATGACATATATAACATATATAACAAAAACTTTTCATGATGCTACAAAATCATTTATAACGTTATATTACTATCTAAATTCATCCATCTTGGGTACAAAGTTCGATAATTTATGATCATTCTGCATTCTAACCTATTCAGTTCCCTTTTAAAATTCTCACCATTAGTGACATTGGGTTGTGCCAAAACAATGAAAAATAAACCATTTGCCAAACCCCTGTGTTTAGATATAAAATGTCCTGCTACTGGGCTGACCATGTTCCATCTCCTTATGTCCCCCAAATGTTCCAACAAATGCACCTTGTCTTTCCTCTGTTTGCCCAATGTACCAACACGTTTTACTACAACTACATCCAATGATGTAAACTACAGCAAAAGAATTACAATTAAAATGTTCTCTGGCTTTATACCTCCTGCCATTAACCATGGTGTCATCCAGATTTTTGACTCTGCAACAGACAAAACAATTGCCGCAAAAATGCATTCCCACTTTGCCTTGTGATTTCACTTTAAATCCCTCCCCAGGATATATTTACATAAATTAAGATATTACAAAAATAATAACATACATAATTTTTTATATGATGATAACTATGTAGGGAATAAGTTCTTTATAACAAAGATGGGAATTTTTGGATTTACATGTATTTAATATTTGCAATTTTCAATCCATGATCACTTTTTGTTATTATAACTTAAAGTGTTTGAACAATGTTAACTGTTTAACTGATGGTGTGTCATTGGGTGATTCAAAGTGCCTGGTGTATAAATTGGATAGTATTTCTCAAATTAAGTTATTCCAAGAAAGTGAAAGGCCAAGGTACCAGAATAAACTATATGCTGGTTTAGTCATTAACTCCCCAAGTGATGCAGACATCCTACAAAAGGACCTCACTGAGACCAAGGACTGGTGTCGGAACAATGGCCTTAAGCTTAATGCCAAAAAATGCGTCATCTTTCCCTTTGGAAAAAACTCAGTTCCCACTAATTACCACATCGATGGAAGCCCACTGAACGCTGAAGGGGCCATAAGAGATCTGGGCACCCAGTACAATAGCAACCTCACCTTTGACTACTACACTGCCACTGTGGTCAGAACGTTCTTCTACATGGCACATATCACAACCAAAGATTTCGCATCCAGGAAGAAAGAGGTCATCATCCCGCTCTATTCATCCCTCATTAGACCAATCATCGAATATAACTCCCCATTTGGCATGTACCTGACCTGACACCTACAACTGCTGGAGAGGCCACAAAAGTACCTTACAAAAAGGATCCTAGGCCTTAAAACACATGTCCTACGTGGACAGACTCAAGAAACTTCAGCTGTTCTCAGTTTCTTATCGTCTACTTAGAGGTGATCTCCGTTTGACTTACAAAGCCATGTCTGACCCAGCACTTGAAATGCTACACCTAAAGAAATCCCTATCTTCCCACGCCACATGCTCCAGAGATCACAACCTCATTACCACAATCAATAAAACATGCTGGAGGGACAGGCTCATCACCCAGAGACTGCCCATACTCTGGAATAAGCTTCCCATTCATATCAAGCAGAGCACCTCGATGGTCCTCTTCAAGAGAAATCTTGACGAGTGGATCGGTAATAGAAAGTTCACCCCAGGGATCACTCCAGTTGCCCTACTAGATAAAGGCACTGTGAACTAACATTGGGTGGCACAGTGCCAGGGCAATTTTTTGGGCTAGGCTTGTAAAGGCTCCAGGGCCATTAGTGTAGTACACACCTATGAACCTATGAAGCTTACAATTCTGTGAAAATGCACTGTCACGCAGTCTGGTAGTTGGTGTAGGGGCTCTTGTGTCCTGTTACAAAGATACACAGTTTGAGCCTGAGCAACTTATTTAACTAATAAAAAGCAAAGCTTAGGATAAGAAACCTCAAAGAAATTTACAGTTTACTAAAACAATCAAAATGCAAAGCTTTCGGGAATAACCCTTCCTCGGTGCAATATCACTGTAATACTGCACTGAGGAAGGGTTATGCTCGAAAGCTTTGCATTTTGATCATTTTATTAAATTGTGTTTTTTTTTTTTTTTACTTTTCACAGCCTAAGTTTTACTTTTTATTGGATTGCTGTGGTTTACTTGAGGCTGAGTTTACCACTGTGTTGTTCTTTTTGCTGCAAGTTATTTAACTAACCTACTAGGGCATTCCACCCACACACAGGAAGGAATGGCTCATCTCTCCTCTCTGAAGGCAGCAAGTTCTCCCACAAGAAAGCAGGACGTTGCAATGTTTAAATCTGCACATGCACAGATGCCAAGCATGTCCTTAAAAAAGAGATGTAATTAATTTTTGTTTAATTGCTTAAGTAAATGTTTTGGCAGCCTCTCAGCTAATGGGCCCTAGACAAGCCTAAGTCACCCAGTGCTGGATCCGGCTCTGCCCGTGCACACACATCCCTCCACTGCCTTCTGAAAAAGGCCATTCACTTTCTTTGCCATCTACCAGTCTCCTTTCTCTCTGTTTCAAAGTAATCTTGTGTGTGTTTATTTCTCCCAGTTCCCATCTGTAAATGCTTGCCATAGCCGAGTGTGAAAATGTTCAAGCTCACCTCTCCTTATTCTGCCTTCTACCATTCTCCCTTCCCCAGTCACAAAGCTGTGTCTCATTTCTTCCTGTTGCTGTCTGCAATACTTGCAGTAGCTGAGTGGTTAGTATTCAGCAAGCTTGCTTACTAACATGCTAAAGATGTGAGACCAGACATGAGGTCTCATGCTTGCACTTTTAAGCAGATGAGCAATGGCTCTTTCAACAGAAATCTTTAAGAAAAATACACATTTCTTTTTTAAACTTTTGGTATTCCAGGGACTGAGGCATTCACATGGGGGCAGTGTTTCACAGGGAGGCATTTGCCCCCATGTACCCCTATGTAGCTCTGCCAGTGCTTAATGAAGATGCTGGTCTAGTGAGATTAACCTGGTCAACAAATTGTAAGTAAATAATTGAATGAATAAATAAGGCATAAGTTTGCAATTTCTGTTCAGGAATGTGACATGTAGTCTATATCCAGAATTTATTTCATCAGAGGTGCAGGTTTTGGTTCTCCTAGGAGGATAAATATAAAACCTGTCAAAAATATATACAATGCTGTTGTGATTTCAAGTCTAGTATTTGTTTCTGAATAAAAATGATCTCTATTCTTATTTGTTGGGATATAAAATTAAAATTCAAAATGCAGCTGCCCCATTGCCTTTAAGGGCATTGACCCAATGTGCACATATTTTGTGGATAATTATGGCAGTAGCATTCCCTGAATGTTTTATGAAACAATTCAGTGAAAAGAGACCGAAAGAGGCATTTTATACAAACAGCAAAAATCAGCAGATGTAGATACTGAAGACTGCAGCTGAGGGTGCAATCATCAGATGCAGATACTGTATCTACAGTTAGGGCTGAAGCTCTTCAGTGCTGTGCGTGTCCTACAGAATTTAGCAACATGATACAGTTTTGAAAGGAGAAAGATTTTTTTGTTTGCTTCTCAACTTAAAGTTGAAGGGGGGGGGGGGCAGATCAGAGAAAGGCACAGGTCACCAGAACAGCTACATAATGGTATAATTTGCATGACTGTAGTCAATCGTCAGTAATTATATTAACTTTATTAGTGTAAATGGATTAAGACTAGCTAATTTGTCTGCTCTTTGCTTACCTCCATTTGCCACCTTTGTGCGGTTTTGCATGCTTGAGGACCTCCTAATCTTGGTTTTACATTACCAGTCACACAGTTTCTACATTTTATTCCAGTTTGTGTCAACGCAGCCAGGCTGTTGTTGTCTACCACAGCAGATACTGACCGATGCCAATACAGTGCCTCTAGGTCTTCATTCTGCTCTTCATTTGGTATAGAATGCTTACTACTTTGTGGCTTCCTAGTAATATCCATTCGTGAGTAAAGGTCCATGTAGGAGTATTGACCAGTCTAATCAGATTTATGATTTTAGAGTGTTATACTGCATCACCCTGTCGAGCTAAAGGTTTGGTCTGTCTGCAGCATTGCCCGAGCAGAGCTGTAACAGATACTAGCTTTTAGGGTGGGGGCTGGTGTTTTTCATTTTACTGCACGGCTTATCAGACACATTGATCATTGTGTCCGAGTCTGTTGACTACCAAGGTGCAGTTGATACTCACCTGTTAATGTCCACGTTACCAGTGACTGATCTCCTTAGTCTTCTGATTCTGGAACACCAGAAACTAATCTTCTTTAGGAGTGGGGCTTAGGGAAAGACCACAAAGAGTCAGCACTAATGACTCGCATTACATTTTGAACCTTACAGTAAGTGACTCCAATCTCTTGCCTAATGTGCATGGCTACCTATCTTCCAATAGCCCAGTGAAAGGATAAATAAAAACAAATAAAACTAAGTGGATGGCTATCTCCCTGGGTAACATCTGGTCCATTTCATGTCCAGTCAAAGCAAGGTTAACAAGCCTGTACTACTGTCATACATGGCTGTATATCAACAGTTATGAAAAGAGCAAAATGTTAAAGTTTTGAAAGACAGACATAGTAGGGGGAACAACTAATTAACCAGGAGAGGAAGAGCAGGGGCAGACTTTAGAGATAAGGAGATGAGTGTGAAGATATTTATTGACACTGTTTTGAGTTCAATGCTTGTCAGAGGGCAACTGGCTCCAGAGTTTGTTCATATGGCTTGAGTGCAAGACTTCACCATGTGCATTTAAGCCCTTGTTCTGTTAAACAAAATATTTGTCTTTAGTGCGGAGTTCTCTTGTGACAAAGTACCACTTCATCAGTGAGTTTAGGGAAGGTCATTTGGATGGTTGGTACAGAACAGAGTGGGCTGCCTTCATTTGGTTGTATTGAAGATAGTTATGAAATTCCACCCAGGTGTTTTCATGTAGAGCAATGCAGTGCTAAATTCTGTTAGGGAGGCTGGAGACAAATTTTGTCATTTTGTTGCAGCATTGCTCTCACGTTTGTTGTTCAGTAGTAACATCGGAGCAGCATAGAGTAGATTGAATAGAATCTAAGCACTCGTTGTAGCCTTATGGCTTCTTCTGAGAAACAGATTTTGATTATGTATAAGATACCTAGTTTTTGATGTTTAATTATGACACTGAATATATAGAGCTCACATTTTAATTTACTGTCCAGGGCAAATAGTTTGCTATTTGTGCCATTATCCAGGATAATATTGTTGGAAGCACTAATAGACAAAAAACAATGTGTGTGACCCAGAAGCCATGAGAGATAAAGATGGTCTGAGGTGCATTTTAGGACTTTTTTTCAATCTTTTAATCCAGTGATAGCCTGAAGAAAAATCATGTGTACAGAAAGGAAATTTAATCCTACTTTTTTATTTCAACAAAGAAATAAGTTGTGCCCAGGATTTAATGCTCCAAGTTGACCAAACACCAGTTCACATTAAACTGAGAAGATAAATGATTGAGAGGATACATATATCATAGATGGGAACAGTACCTGCCCTCATACTCACCCCCCCAAAAAAATACGTAGTTACTTTCTGTGCATCTCTCTCGTGTTAAATTGGAATTAAAATTAAGGACAAATGCCCTCAGTCATTTATTTATATATGGTATGCCTCCTTCTCACCCTACCCCAAAAGAGAGCCACCTTCTGTGTATGCTACTGATGTCAGGCTGGGTTAAAACTGAAAAAAAAAAGAAATAGAACATAACTTATTTTCTGTCAGACTTAAAAGATAGTATGCTTATTTATTCTCTTCAAAAAATAGCCATCTGTACCTGCATTAAATGATTGTGAGGAAAATGAATACAATAATGTTTCCAACTTCTAGAGAGTACAGTGCTCTTAAACAAGCTATAGTGATCCTCCGTGCACCATCTGAGGTTTGTGAAGAAAGTTAAAGAAATAATGACCATACTGTCCCCAGCTCAACACAAGATATAGTGACTTCTGAGGTTTGGGAGGAATGTTAAAGAAATAATGACATTGTCCCTAGCCCCCCACACAGGTACAGTGACCTTTTATGTACACCTCTGGGAAGGGCTGGTTTTAGACAAGGCAGGGTTCAGAGCAGAGGCTTTTACTAATCCCATGTCAAAATCCTCGTGCAGCCTTGGTGCATCAGGGCCACCAGCTCCAAAAGTTCTGAAAGCCTGGATATTACTGTGATGTATTTATCCTTTATTTTTAAGAGATGACTGCTAAGCTGAGCAAGTGACAACACACAGTCAGTTACTTTCATCCAGACAACAGCCAGCAAACAGTTATAGTCACGTGTAATTACAATAGAGATGTCTCATTGTGATAAAAGAGGATGACCCCATAATGTATTTCAATTTTGTTCCAAATAAACAGTTGCCACACATTAAAAATATTGCACATTGCTTCATATAATCCCATTAGTCCTGTAAAGGGAAAACAATAAACAAACAGCAGCTCCCCAGAAAACAGCCACAGCAGTTATAACTACTCTATCTGTGCATATCAGGCGTCAAGTTAGTCAATCATACTTCTCAAAAATGTACACTAGTCCTGCAAAGCGAGGTAGTGACTGTTTAAAATGAGCAATTGACAAGTGGGACACTTACTTTTATCCAGACAACCTTAACCCCCACCTAGCAGTTATAGCCACAATGTTTGATGGCTATGTATTTCACTTTCATAGTCAACACAAACAAGTTACTACACTGTAAAGTATTCCAATCCAACTTGCTCCAGTCAAAATATAAAACCAGAAAAATACTGCCAAAAATATCTGGTTGATCACTGGCAGCATCTTTTCAGTAGGGATGCTTTATTTATTTTTTAGAACACAGAAACACTGCTCTAAAAATAAATAAATAAATAGGGAAAGAACACCATGACAACCTAGGTGGCCGCCTAGTTGGCCTGTGTGTAAGGTCAGCACTCCACAACATGTATGTCAGTGTTGTACACTTAAATGTACAGTGAATACTGGTGGATTACAAGTTATTTAGTGATCACAGTTACTTTACTTACATACTTAGAAGACAGAACCAGGCCAAACTGCTGCTTGTTTAAGAAGCGGGATTAATGATCGCACACATTGTAATGCTAGCAGTTAAAACTAGTCCCCTTTACATTCAGCAGCAGTTTGACATCAGCTTACAACCTGTTTTCATGATTGTGATATGCACTACCTGACAAATAGCACTTCTTTTTTTTCTTGATAACAGCAGTTAAACAGGTTACAAGCTTAATCATCATTCTCTTTCAGCTTTTCCCGTTAGGGGTCGCCACAGCGGATCATCTCTTTCCATTTCTTTCTATCCTCTGCATCTTGCTCTGTCACACCAACCGCCTGCATGTCCTCTCTCACCACGTCCATAAACCTTATCTTAGGCCTTCCTCTATTCCTCTTACCTGGCAGCCGCATCCTTAGCATCTTTTTCCCAATATACCCATCATCCCTCCTCAGCACATGTCCAAACCAACGCAATCTCGTCTCTCTTGCTTTGTCTCCAAACTGTCCAACATGAGCTGACCCTCTAATATACCGATTCCTAATCCTATCCATCCTAGTCACACCGATTGCAAATCTTAACATCTTTAACTCTGCCACATCCAGCTCCGACTCCTGCCTTTTTGTCAATGCCACTGTCTCCAACCCATATAACATAGCTGGTCTCACTACACTCTTGTAGACCTTCCCTTTCACTCTTACCGATACCCGTCTGTCACAAATCACTCCTGACACTCTTCTCCACCCATTCCACCCTGCCTGTACTCTCTTCTTCACCTCTCTTCCACATTCACCATTACTCTGAACTGTTGATCCCAAGTACTTAAACTCGTCCACCTTTACCAACTCTACTCCCTGCATCCTCACCATTCCTCTACCCTCCCTCTCATTTACACACATATATTCTGTCTTAGCCCTGCTAACCCTCATTCCTCTGCTCTCTAGAGCATATCTCCACCTCTCCAGAGTCTCCTCAACCTGATTCCTACTCTCACTACAGATCACAATGTCATCTGCAAACATCATAGTCCACGGGGCCTCCTGTCTGATCTCATCTGTCAACCTGTCCATCACCACTGCAAATAAGAAAGGACTCAGAGATGATCCTTGATGTAATCCCACCTCCACCTTAAACGGATCTGTCACTCCCACTGCAGTCCTCACCACTGTCACACTACCCTCGTACATATCCTGTACCACTCTTACGTACTTCTCTGCCACTCCCGACTTCCTCATACAATACCACAACTCTTTCCTAGGCACCCTGTCATATGCTTTCTCCAAGTCTACAAAGACACAATGCAACTCCTTCTGACCTTCTCTGTATTTCTCCAAGCTTAATAACAGCATATAATCTGTCAACCTAACACTTAATGTTCTTACTAGATATGTACCTATTTTGCAGTGCTGTAGAGGGACACTGTCCAGAAACATACATTGTCTAAGCATGAAGACAGCTACTCTTGGGACAGGTTTTTGCATTCTGGGAGCTGCACATAATTCTAAAAATCCTAGCTACTTCCGCTAATGTGTTCAGATTGTGTGTCAGCAGTTTGACTCAGGGAGCTTTGGGATAAGAGGATATAGGCTCTCCAGGAGAAAGAGGAATTTTCATGGGAGAATGAGGGAGATGGTAGTGGACTAGCTTGTAAGGCAAGGAAGGCTATAGCAGGACTGAGTAGGAAGCAACACGGCATGGCTATATAGAATAGAGCAGAATAGAATGGGAAAATGTAGGGAGGCAGAGGATACTAGGACATGACAAAAGGTTGTTGGAGGAGTACAGGCATGTGATGTGACAAATATAAAAGGTAAAAGGAAGAAGTAAAAGATGTAGCCAGGAAAGTGAGAAGAAGAAGAAACAAACAGTGTGGAGATGAAGGAAGGATGGATAGGATTTTTGATGCAGTCTTAACCAGAGTAGAGGAGCTCAGAGATATCCAGATACAGGCTTCATTAACCTATAGTGATCACACTGCTGAGTATGTTATAGTGGAGAATGGAGGTGATAGCATTAAAACAAGGATGAGAGATTTTGGGGACATCACTTATGATAAGTTGGGGATAAGGTGAGAGGTGAATTAACTGACTGGGAAAAAATAAAAAAGCAAACAAGCTATGATGAGGGTAAGGAATGTGGAACTCAGGGTGATGGTCAAGGGTTTACTGATGAGGCAAAACAGAGGTGAAGGTTACACAGGAAGGTAGGCCTAACAATTAGAACAAAACAATACATAAAATGTGGAAAGAAGGGGCTGGGAATATAGAGGCAAAATGTTAAAATAAGACAAGAAAAGAAGTGAGATGAGTAGAAGTACAAACTGAAAGGGAGTTCACAGAAATGGTTGGGGCGACAAAGGTTTCTTCAGGCACACAAACGTAGTAAATAATTAATTTGCTTGAGTTTCTAAAAGGAAAGCAAGGAAAATGTTTTTGTTTTTGGAGAGAGGTAGACTGAAGTGGGGAAAGCAGTGGATAGATATGAGGACAGAGATGCAGAGAATGCTGGCTTCCATAAGTGACAAAAAACAGCAAAGGGTCAGGAGGTGCTTCTTCGCATGCTCCTCAGAAATCTGTCTAATTTGTTGCATGATCCACTTACTGAAGTCGTCCCTATATCAGACCTAAAAACTTGAAGGCATGAGTAGAATATGTTTGTACAAGAAGGGGTATGATAATTTAAGGGAACTACAGGCAGCTTGGCCAAAAAGCAGTTGTGGGTAAATCCAGAAAAAGAATACTGAGGGAAGGGTGGGGATTGCTTTCCTAGAGGATAACTATCTCCTGGGAAATGAAATAACATGATTTAAATACGAAAATAAGTTGTCAGTAAAACCTGATGTCATTTTTGATTGAGATGCCGGTCTTTAAAGTGGAACACTTAGAGCCAATGAAGACCTTTGTCTCAGTCCCTCACGGGTGATTATTAGTAAGACTGGGGGTCCTGTGGGTGCAATCAAGGCTAAGGAAATGGATTTACACATTGGTGAAAGTTTGATGAGTAAATGTAGTGACAGGGATAATATCAGGATTGAGGAAGTGTCCAGTGGAGCAAAACAGAGATTACTCATGGGATTGGTGCTCTTCAGTGGGTTCTTTCCTGACACAGCGGAGTAAACAGAGAAGAGGATGTACTTCACCAGTAATAACTGACAAGACAGTTGTAGTAGAGGAGGATGGAGAAAAGTCTAATGAAAGAATGATCTGAAAAGGCTGTGCAAGTGGGCAGAAGATAGCAGCTGAAGTTATACGTAGAAAAAAATAAAGGATTGCACCTCCTCTGGGGCTAGTAGCCAGGGTTCTACAATGACAAAGCTGAGAGATAAAGTTCACCAACGTCCACTGAAAAGTTTGATGATATTAGCATTGGGAACACAGTATTTTACAAAGTATTTCATTAAAAATGGGGACAGGTATTTACAATGAGGGGGGGATAACGCATCATGACATAACAGGCACCACATGCCGTGATGCAAAAAGTTAGTCAAAAGCTACAAAGGGACACTAAATAAGTCACAATCTACATTTAATCTGCAGCTTTCAATTTTTAAGGATTTTTTTTTTTCAGTTTCACAAATTCTATCCATCTTGCTAAAGCATAACAATTTACCTTTTAACTTAAGGTTTTACAATGAACCCACCACACCCATAAACGTCATATTTCCTAGTAACAATTTAACATCCACATTCTTGGGTAAATAAAACTTACATTATTCTAAAAGTTAATTTTCATGTCAGTTTTTCATCTATTTTTTAAATCCTAATAATATTGACTGTCTTATAGTTCAAGGTAATGGGTAAATACTATGCAATCAGTTCGGAGAGAGTCTTTCAACCTAGTGCAGATCTCTTATCAGTTAACCTTCTGCCTTAAAGAGAAACACACAAAATATGTCAGAATGTAATTTGTGAGTGCGCATCAATTTCTCCATGATAGTCTTGAATATAACTAGGGTACATCATTGCATTAACATGGAGAGTTTGTTTATTCCACAGGTGGGAAATAAGCTCTTAACGTCAGCAAGTAACAAGACAAGTTAATGATAGCTTAGTACATCATACAAAAATTCTCATATGATTAGAATAGCTAATCAAATACCAACAGCTGTCTAGCCAAAGAAACATAGCCTTAACTGGCATGTCTGGTAGACTTACTAACCTGTTGCATATGTAATATGTGGATTCTTTCATTGCCACATAGACCTTCACAACAGGTGTAATAATAAAGACACACAGAAGCTGGAACTGTCTGTACCATTTACTGTTATGGAAGCAACTGCTGAAGAAAGAAACACCATGTGAAACCAATGATACAGGTTAGCCAAATGAGTACTGCTTTTTAAAGTGGTGCCACTATGTTATACATTACACCCCCCCCCTTAATATAGTATATACAATTTTATAAATAGTACTGACTGTTCTGTATTATGGTTGTCACATGAAATATAATCACAGTGATATCAACATTTCATATCATACCACATAGCTTTGAGCATCTGATTTATATACAGCTGTGTACAGTAGCTGGAACTATCAGCACCTGCTATCATAACAGGTATCATGATCTTTCTATCTTCTAAGAATCGCCTATCATGTTCCAGATGTGGTAGTCCTGCAGCCATGGCTGTTAGGAATGATAATGTCATGTAATAAATGACACGTCTGGTAATGCAATGTAGCTACTGGGAAAGACAAGAGGGCAAGACTTATATAAGGTCACAATTAAACTAATCTTGTATATCAGTTTCCTTGTTACGTTCTTATTTCACCTCTTGGTGCAAACTCATCATATCAGGTTATCTGTTGTCTTAGCAAATGGTCTTCCTTAGCTCGCCTATGAAAGATGTTAATGGGACAATCTCAGTGTTTTTTTTTTGTTTACATTCTGCAATGTTTACCTTGAGCAATGTGTAATTCTGAGCATGCTCAAGACTTACCTGTGTAAGGTAGGGGAGGGTTACCTACAGGAAGTTTCAACCTTTTAATCACAGTCCTTTTTTTCCTGACCTACTCACAACACCTTTTAGGTTGAGCCATTCATTATTTTAGCTTGTGGTTTGTTACTTTCAAAGTATCTTCTAAATGTTTTTAATGACCTGCTTTCTCATGACTTCTAGTTTCTGTAGAAAATGATAGTAAACAGAGTCCTTCACTCTTTTTGGAGCTGTTAGATAGCTTGGCCAGTGGCTTTTGTCTTCGACAAGCAATAGGACTTCATGTATTTTATTACCTACTGCCACTTCTGTAGAAAGCAAACATGAGTGCATGGAGTTCTCTATTCCTTGCATTTCTTGCTATTTAGTGCTTACTTTGCAATCTACATCAAAAACATTTTGTTATACAGGCATTGCATCTTGATGCATTACTGGATTTGTTTGTTGCCAATTTCTTTTGCTCCATGTATTTTAACAACCTGTGCAGATTTTTTCATTCAATATAAGTATGATAGCATTTTATAATGTGTCTGGTAATACCTTTCTCCAAAGGAGTATTATATATTTTTTCTGTTACTTTCACTTGACCTATTATTTTTTCCTGCTTAGTTCTGCATTTCCAAGTATAGCTGTAGCCTGTTTCATTAGTTTAGCTCTTAATCCTACATGCTGCAATCCAACTTTCTGTGCTGGCAGAGATTATACAGCAAAATGACAGAACTGCCACTTTATTTGAGCTCTATCACATACCTCTTTCATATCACCGCAGTCAAAAACGAAAGCTGAATGTAATATTTTCTTCAGCACATGCGCTTGACTGATGCCACTACTTGCTTTTCGACAGTTTCAAACAGTGAGATTCCCATGAGTGATGCTTTCATGCCCTGCATTGCATGTCTGCAGTTCATTCAAACAGTGAAATTCCCATGTGATGCTGTCATACCCTGCATTGCATGTCTGCAGTTCATTCAAACAGTGAAATTCCCATGTGATGCTGTCATAACTTGCATTGCATGTCTGCAGTTCATTCATACAGTGAGATTACCATGAGAGATGCTGTCATACCCTGCATTGCATGTTTGCAGTTCATTCAAACAGTGAGACTCCCATGAGTAATGCTTTCATACCCTGAATTGCATGTCTGCAATTCAAGTCTGATGCTAATTTGTACAGTGCTATCACCATTCTGTTATGCATCACAGCTTTTCTTTTTGTACTGAGCAAAATTCACTGTTTCTTGACTGCCTTACTAATTATATCACTTAATTTCTGGGTCCCTTATTTTCTGTGCCAATGGTTCAAAATATAATGCTAATAGTAAAGGGGAGAGAGGACACCTCTGCCTGGTTCCTCTGCTCAAGCAGTGATTATCAGAGAAAACCCCTGTCCACTTTAGTTTTCAATTCCAGTCCCTCATATATACTCCCAATCAACCTTCACATTTTATCAGGGAATGAAAATGCTTCCATTGCTCTGCTCTTAAAGTCCCAGCCTACTCTGTCAAATGCTTTTTCTACAGCAAGACCGACAACAGTGGTATTTTCTTACAGTCTGCTTCCCTCTGGATTATCAGTGTTCTGTTAATGTTGTCAAACGTTTGCCTCCCCTCCACAAAACCACATTGATCCATATCTATCAATTTTCGGCATCACTTCTGCCATGCTTTTAGCCATTATATATCTAAACACTTTATAATCATAATACTGAAATGGATCTTTAAGAAACTGACTTCTTTGAGGCAGTCACCAAAGCCGTAGACTACGTTAAGGTGGTTTACACAGGCTATCTTGACATCACCAAGGCTTTCGACACCATCCCTCATTCTGGAATTATAGCTAAACTCACTAAACTAGGTATAAATCCCTACATCACAAGATGGGTTGCCAAATGGCTCACTGAGAGAACCCACACTGTAAAAGTTGCACATTCCAAATCTGACCTCAAACCAGTGACAAGTGGAGTACCACAGGGTTCAGTCCTGGGACCTCTCCTGTTTGGCATCTACGTCTCTGAAGTACAGGCTAACACAGAAGGCCTCTGGCTAACGAAGTTCACAGATGACTGCAAACTAGGAACCATAGTCGAGTACCCAAATGATGTGGAAATCCTACACAAGGGCCTCGCTGAGACAGATGCCTGGTGTCAGAGCCATGGCCTCAAGTTCAATGCAAAAAAGTGCACTGTCATCCCCTGTGGTAAAAACTCTGTACCCATGAACTACTACATAGACAGCAGTCTACTTAACACCGAATGTGTGATAAAAGACCCTGGGACCCAAGGTGGACAGTAGTCTGTCCTTTGATAGTCACATTGCCACAGTAGTCAGGAAGTCCTTCTACGTGGCACACCTAATCACAAAAGGGTTCTCATCCAGGAAATAAGAGGTCATTGTTCCCCTCTACTCGACATTCATTAGACCCATTATAGAGTACAACGCCCCTTTTGGAGTGTATCTCACAAGACATCTGCAGCAGCTGGAAAGGCCACAAAAGTACCTCACAATGAAGATTACTGGCCTCAAACAGATGCCCTACACTGACAGTCTCAAAAAACTCCAGCTTTACTCCATAGCATATCGCCTACTCCGAGGTGATCTCTGCCTAACATATAAAGCTATGTCAAACCCAGAGCTGTTGGACATGCTACACCTAAAGAAATCCAAATCTCTCCGAGCTACATGGTCTCGGGACCTAAACCTTGTCACCACAATAAACAGGACATGCTGGAGGGATAGATTTCTGACCCAGAGACTTCCCATACTCTGGAACAGGCTACCCAGCTATGTCAAGCAAAGTTCTTCATTAGCACTCGTCAAGAAAAATCTTGATGAGTGGATAGGAAATAAGAACTACACCCCGGGGATCACATCTGTCTCTCTGCTCGATAGTAGCACAGGAAAATAACTTTCTTGGGTGGCGTAAGCCAGGGAACCTTGTTGGCTAAGCTTACATAGGCCCTTGGGCTGATAGCCTAGTACCTACCTATGGATTTTGTGGATCTTTACCCTCTTTAGGAATTACAGCCACCACTCTTAAAATACGGTTAGACAAAACCTTCCAGATCTTTATAATTTTTTCCCTTCTAACTTCCACAGAAATACCATCTATTCCTGGGGACTTTTCTGTAGATTGGTTATACATCACCAGTGTTATCCCATCTCCTCCTATCCTAACTGCTCACCTAGTACTTACCTATGAATTGGAGAAGATGCTTGGATAATGAATCCAGTGTGAGACTAGGATAAAAATGTCCTCCAGTACCTTAACGACCATGACCTACCGTTTACCTACAGCTATTTATTTTAATTTAGGAAAGTTTTATTTTTCCCAAGGCTCTCCCAAATCATGTGGCATGTGAAAAAAAAAAGTATAGTGTAAGCCAACAGTGATGCTTCATGTACTGAGAGGCAGTGAGACATGCCACACTGCCAAAAATCATTCATTATTTCCTTACCCACTTAGCCTCATTGCAGAGGCATAATAGATTTGGTGCTTATCCTGACCAGGGTTCCAATCAACTGACAACCACATGGACACACAATACAGTACGAGTAAGTGAAGAAGTAGAAATTCACTGCACATTGTCACTAGATGTGGGAAGAAATGTAGTATAAAAATTTACAGGCAGATTGTATAGATTCAGATAAAGTGCCGCCATTTAGAACTGAACTGTAGACATAAATAATGGGAGGTGGTAATGTTGATTGCTTCATGACTGTGCTTTTTTGGATATAAATTAGCATGTAGCTAACAAAGATTCTGGTCCTCCCGAATAAGCTAAGTAGAACAGTATTTTCATTCATAATCCCATGACACAGGTATAGCAGACTCATTAAGGGAACTAAAGCAGGCTTTAGCACGTCACTGACGCCAAATGAAACATTTCCTCCAGTGATCCATTTAGCAGTTTGTCTTTGCATGCACAAGCACTTCACTGGCACCAAATAAAACATTTCCCCCTTTGAGTCATTTGTCCAGGTCTCCATAAGCACTCAACTGTCATCAAATGGAACACTTGCTCCAGTGATCCTGGGAGAAGCACTTTTACTAAGATGAAATGAACCACTTCTCCCAAATACACATCCAGTAGTTTGTCCATGTAGGCCCATGCACTTCACGAACATCAAATGAAATATTTCCCCCAGTGATCCCCTCAGTAGTTTGTCCATGCCTGCACAAGAACCTCAAGATCCCCTCAGTAGTTTGTCCATGCCTGCACAAGAACCTCACTGACACCAAAAGGAACATTCCCCCAGTGATCCCCTCAGTAGTTTGTCCATGCCTGCACAAGAACCTCACTGACACCAAATGGAACATTCCCCCAACGATCCCTTCAGTAGTTTGTCCATGCCTGCACAAGAACTTCACTGACACCAAATGGAACATTCCCCAAAGATCCCTTCAGTAGTTTGTCCATGCCTGCACAAGAACTTCACTGACACCAAATGGAACATTCCCCCAAAGATCCCTTCAGTAGTTTGTCCATGCCTGCACAAGAACCTCACTGACACCAAATGGAACATTCCCCCAAAGATCCCCTCAGTAGTTTGTCCATGCCTGCACAAGAACCTCACTGACACCAAATGGAACATTCCCCCAACGATCCCCTCAGTAGTTTGTCCATGCCTGCACAAGAACCTCACTGACACCAAATGGAACATTCCCCCAACGATCCCTTCAGTAGTTTGTCCATGCCTGCACAAGAACCTCACTGACACCAAATGGAACATTCCCCCAAAGATCCCCTCAGTAGTTTGTCCATGCCTGCACAAGAACCTCACTGACACCAAATGGAACATTCCCCCAAAGATCCCCTCAGTAGTTTCTCCATGCATGTCCATGCACTTCATTGACACCAAAAGGAACATCTTCCCAAAACAATCCCTTCAGTAAGTTGCCTGTGTCTGCACAAGCATATCACTAACACCAAATGAAACATTCCACCCAAAATGTTCACACAAAGACGTCAGTGATGACAGAACGAATCATTTCCTCAAATGAACCCTTCTGCAGTTGGTCCATTATTGCTGATGTCATTTACTGGCACCAAATAAAACATTTCCCCAATGATCATTTCAGTAGTATGTTGATTTCTGTACAAGCACTTTTACTGACACCAAAAGAAACACTTTTCCATATGACCCTTTTTAGTAGTTTGTCCATATCTGCACAAGTACTTCACTAACATCATATCAAACTTTCCCCCCAATGACCCTTTCAGTACTTTTTCCATGTATGCTCAAGCACTTTTCTGACACCAAATGGAACATTCCCATCTAATGATCCCTTCAGTAGTTTCTCCATGTATGCACAAGCACTTTACTGATACCAAATAAAACATTTCCCCAAAGACACCTTCAGCAGTTTGTCCATGTCGGCCCAAGCACTTCACTGACATCAAATGGAACACTTCGAGGTCAAGAGGTATGGAAATCTCTTAACAGCTGCTGCTGCCACTGCTGGAAAAATCTTACCCCCCCACTCTGAAACACAGTTATGGATTACAACAGCAACTTTGCAATTTCTATAGGTTCATAGGTTAGTACTAGGTTAACTGCCCTTGCGAGCCATTTTAAGCCTAGCCTGTGAGATTCAAACTCTGTACCTTGTGTTTGTAAGGCAAACACCTTAACCATACATTTTAAATGCCTTTCATGCTGCTGAAGGTTTTTTTTTTTTGTTATACAATAGTGTGATTTTTTACTGGTTTATCTGGCTACCTCTGACTCATGAAAGCAGTTTTCAATATTTACATTACCACTTTCATTACAGCTTGTGTGGGGGGATGTGGACAGTGTGGTTGTTATTTCTTTAACCTTCCTGACAAATCTCAGAGGCATGTACAATAGGTCACTACAGCTTATCTTAGTGATAGCGAAATGTCTGGATCAACAGATTGCAATAAATTAATGATCTTTTTAGTTTTCTGATAAACAGTGGGCACATACACAGCTGGTTATTTTTCGGCATGAGGAGGCATGCTGTTATTATGCATTTAACAGCAGCAGGCTGGCTTGCCTTTGGGGGGTAAGATGAAGAGATTAACTGAACATATATCTGACAGCAAATACTTGAAATATACAACTATAGCCATTTGTGCTTTCATCCCAATCTAATACCAGATGCATACACAGAAGGTGACGTTTTGAGGGAGTGGAGAGGCAGGCATTATTCCCAGATTAAATGTATGCATCCTAGCATTTTGTTTTCTCAGTGTACTATGAATGAATCAGTAAAATCTAAATAAAACTCCAGCCAAGACAGAACTTCCACTGAGTGACCTCTCAAACCTCTTGTATCAGAGGCACACTGGATACATGCAAATGAC
Organism: Protopterus annectens; assembly: GCF_019279795.1. Classification (NCBI taxonomy): domain Eukaryota; kingdom Metazoa; phylum Chordata; order Ceratodontiformes; family Protopteridae; genus Protopterus; species Protopterus annectens. Next base: position 420,918,008 of record NC_056743.1, on the reverse strand, counting down.
CCCTATGAACATCAGGTGTTTCAGCAACATGGCAATTCTGAATACCCATGCTCGATTTATTTTTAAGTAATTTCAATTGTCAATTTCAGGCCAATAACACCAAACACCACTAGCTGTGGATATGCATATTTTGAACTGGTTATGACCTCATCAGCACAGCACAAGTGAAGTGTTTAACTAAGCATAAGAAACACAGAGCTGTCTGATGTTCATTACCATTAAGGTGACTGCAAAATAATCCAACTAACAAACTAAAACAGAGTGAGAAGGTCACACAGAAAAACCAATCAGTAAAAACTAAATTAAAACTCTAGACAACTTGAGCTAAGAGATCAAGAGGTATGCAAACCTCTTAACTGCTGCTGCCACTGCTTAGTCGCTTTCACTCTTCACATTGGCACACACACACACACACACACACACACCCACATACTTTTTATGTTTTTTTTTTTTTTTTTTTTTACTTTTATACTTGCTACCAAAAGTTTTTCTGAGTCTAGGTATACTGGCCTCTGGAACATTTCAGCAGCATAAAGGAGATGCCACAGGAGTACCCTGGACAGCTACCATTCAAATTCTCCTGCATTTCTTGCCAGCAATGCGCACCAAGATGGACAATTACATCTACTTCCCAGCAACAGTCATGGATTAAAGAACTGCCATGCAACAATTCTGTGCTATAGCCAATTTCTCCTGCATCCTCAGTGCAACAGACTGCACACACTTTCAATTTAAAACATCTGCTGTACCTGATGCAGAACTGTACATCAAAAGAAAATGGTGTGAGGTGGTGTGTTCAGCAGATCCCTCATTACTAATATCATGTTGACACACTCTGGTAGTGTCCATGATGTTGCAACATGAAGGGAAAGGGGTCTGAGGGCTGCTTCGCAACATGGTAAATGCCTGAGGGACTACTAGTCAGTAAGGACAGGACCACATCTATGATGTAATCAGAATTCACACCTGTCAACATTAAGCATGAGAGCAACATATGTCCCGGTGGTATGATTTGAGGCCAGTAACACTGTTATCTCATCAGGGGAGGCAAGGGTGGCCTACAACCAATGGCATGCCTTGCCTTGTCATAGCAGCAGTCAGTAGGCTGTACGAAGCATCGTGCCCGAGTAACATCACTGAAAGGCCTCACTGGATCTGTTGTGACTGGACAAAGCATTGATCATGTTTGGAAGGTCTGTTCAATCTTCATTCCTCCAGACAGTACTGCCCATCCATCCAAGACTGCAATCAAGTTGGGGAGGAACGTTGATTATAATTTCATTCTGTCTGTGTGAGAAATTATCTTCCCTACTTCTGACTGACATCTGGAAGACGGTGTGATATGCAAACATTATACTTTATATGGAGGCTTGCATATTGATATGATGTTACAAGCATATGTCAATTGACTATTTCACCTCTCATTTACAATACAAAACTGTGCTACACAATCAGTTTCATTTGTATTACTGTTATGAATTGATAATCAGAATAAATATGAAAAAATCTCTGAATATGCAATATATAAGAAGTAACATCATCATCACATGTACAATCTATTAAAAAATTGCATAGGTCACATGTGGGATTTGAACTCATGGCAGTGGATATCATAACAAGTAAGGGAAACCAATGTGTCATAGTAATGGTGTTCCACAGTTAAATGAGCATGTGTAGTCCAAGAATGCCAGATGCCTGTCATATACAACCACAGCCAGTGATACACATCATAACAAATGTTACTCTCATAATATGTTATGCAACACACAATGAAAGTTATATAGAAACAGTGCAGAAAAAAGTCAGCATATTAGGATGAACTGTTATGCACTAGTGGCAACATATCAATACAATAAACAGTGAACCATCCTCCTGTTGTTTCTATTAGACCACATGCGCCAAAAACTACTACTACTATATTACTAAACATCAGAAAGTATCTGTAAACTAGTCAGTGAACACACAACTTACGGAAATCTTCAGAAGTCACTGGTTTCCATAAACATACCACATACATTGCAGGTTAGTCAGAAATAACACTAGGGATATATTTTCATTCCATCCATATCTATAGTTCACTGAGAGTGTTTCCTTTTTATCCATATGCTATTATTGCATATGGAGAAAATCTCCTTGTCAGTGGTCGTATTTTACCCATCTCTGTATGCATATTGTTGAATTCTATCCCCCTCCTTTAAGTCATAGACAGATTATAATGCAGACAATTTACCAAAAAAAAAAAAAGACTGACAGCATGAACAAGTTGAAGAATACAGATTAGAGATAACATAGGCATATGATAATAGCTATCTATTCCACCACAATGCCAGCAAGTGATAGGTTACCTTTGAAGGTAGCTGTACATCAGCTATACCTTAAAGTGAGTTAGAAGTTTAATAAAACAAATGAACACAATAATTATGACTGTCCATAGAGATTCATGCAATATAACAGAAGTAAATATGATACATTACTGTGCAGCTAAATTAAAAACAGATAAAGTCTTACCACAAAAACACAGGACAGTAAGGAAAAAGAAGGGTACAAATCAAATGCCATCATGGACTACCGAATAGAGAAAACTGTGAACCAGTTAAGACAAGAAGTGTCACTGTTAGAAGAGTATAGAAGAGAGAACAGATCAACAGAAATACTCAGAAAGATAGACGTGATAAAAGCAATGCGCAGTATCAGAACAGATCCGGATCTGCTGGTCACTATTGCAAATAAACTAAAAATATCAGCATAGGCAAAAAAACTATGATGATATTCAGATAAATAAAAAGGAAAAGTACAAAATAAGCAATTTATTGATGACCAAAAAGTTTTATAGAGAATTCAGAAACAAGTAAAAGGAATTGAAACATCACCAAAAAGAAAAAAGACAGAAACATTATGGAGAAATATCTATGAAATCCTGTGGAACAAAACAAAGATGCTAAATGGATAGAAGTAAAAGAAAGAATAAGAAGTTTAAATGTACAGGATATGAAATGTGATGAAGTAACAGCCAGAGAGATTGAAAGAAAGTTGAGAAAAGCTCCAAACTGGTAGACCCCAGGCCCAGATGTAGTAGCGAACTTCTGGCCAAAAGTATTAACATCTTTACATGAAGATTTAGCCATGAGTAAGAACTATTTATATGAGCATTCCGAACAGGCACCAACCTCGTTAACAACAACAATACTCCTACTTAAGAGCAAACCTGCAAGTTATCCTAAAAATTATAGACCAATAGCTTGCCTTCTGATGATGTATAAACTATACACTGGAATTGATGTCGACAAGAGTTTTTAGTTCTTTAGAAGAAAACTGAATCATGGCAATAGATCAAAAGTATAATAAAATAATGTCATATGGAACAAAGGATCATTTGCTGTCTAATAATGGAGAACTGTAAAAAGAGGAAGAATCTCTAGGGACATTAGTCTAGTAACCTCCTGTGAACATGACTGTTATGTATACTCATAGGTGCTTCATAGGCATCATTTTTTTCATGTGTCCCACAGTGTGCAATCAACCATCATCTAAGTCACTTCATCTCCATCACTTCCATCTTCCTGAACTGCTCAGCCTTCACTGCCCAGGTTTCTGTACCATAAAGAAGTGATGGTTGTAATGTGGGTTTGGACACCTTACTTTTCAGCTTCTTTGGCATTATTCTGTCACACACTACCCCCTCACACTCTGTGCCATTTGGCTGCAGCCCCCTCTGATTCTAGCTCTGACCTCCCATTCAAACTTGCCTTCTCCTCAACCACCCCTCCTAGATACTTGAAGCTGTTCTTTTTTTTCAAACACCTTTATTGAATTATCACTTGTAACAGGCAAATTTATATTCATATAAAAACTATAATTAACATTGTATCCCAACTGACAAACTTGTCCAATACGCAGATGACTCTACCATTATCTGCCTTGCCCAATCTCTCCACAAACTCATGCAAGTAACTCAGGATGCCTTCACCAGCACTGAGACATGGATGCTAAACAATCACCTAGTTCTCAATGCATCTAAAACCCAAATCATGATCTTTACCCCATGAAAAAACACAAAACAGACAAGAACTCCTTCTCTATAGTTGGCCAAAACATGACTCCTATCGAAATTGTCCCCCATACTAAGCTTCTAGGTGTCCTCATCGATGAACAGCTAAAGTTTGATATTCACCTACAAACTAACATCAGCAAAACCTACCAGAAGCTCGGAATGCTTTATTGACACAATCATTACTTTACCCCTTCAGCTAAGCTTACCCTATTTACCTCCTTCCCTCTCTCATGAATGGAGCCCCACTCCTTATGAATCTACAAGCCACCCTTAAGGCAAAACTGGCATCCAGCTACAATAAAATCTTGAAGTTTGCTACCAGATCCAAATCCTCCTGTCATCACTGTGATGCCCTAGACTCCTTGAATTGGTTGGAACTACCTTTTACATTCATCTCTCTACTACCCATGCACTCATTTTTAAGCCCTCCAACTGCCCCTCCCTCTCCTCCATCCTTACTATTCATCTTCCCAACAGATCACTCTGGTCCAATAATCAGAACCTCCTTGAAGTGTACAAACCCCTGCATACCCCTGGGCAACTTCTATTGTCATTTCCCCTAGCATGAAAATGGAACTCACGTCCACCTCATGTCCGAACTACCCAGAACCACTGCACTTTTAAGATTTTGCTCCATTTCTTTCTCTCTTCTAATTGCAAATGCTTCTGCTCTCACCCCTCCTAATCTGCCATCCACGTGACTCCTACTTTCCCTAAACCTTTCTCTTTCTAAGCTCTACCTAACACTAATCAGTAATGAGTGTCAGATACGAAGGAGAGAACACAGCATGTAGGTACTTCAACCACCTCGAGGTATTCAGTAAAATAAAACACAATGTTTATTTGAGTAAGCGCTTTCACCTACTTGGCTTCTTCAGACTCATAGACAAAGAACAAGGAATTACAGCAAGACTTAAATATCCACATTAGGCGGGAAGTGTAACTCCACCCAAAGCTATTAAACAATTAAAAATCATTAAAACATGTCATGTTAATACAGCTCTGCAAATAGTTCCAGAAAGGAAAATCACTATACAGCTGGGAAATTTATAAAGAATTGTCCACAAGGCATGTCAGGAATAGTATGTTAACCAGCAGAACTTAAACAATAAAATGATCCTTGTAGTGTCAATAATGCATAGCAAGGTAATAGGCTTAAAACAGGCTTTAACAGCAATTTTTATAGAGCACAATTTAAGACCAGTTGTAGACATGAATAAGTCCATATTGAGGGATACGAAACAGTTCCTAGTTGAATTGTATGATTGTCTGAAGGATGTAACAGACATACCAGATCTAATCTTTTTGACAATGGATGTGAAATCGCTATTCACACTCATTCCAAATAATGTTGGTGTTGATTTTTTAACAAAACATTTGAAAAGGGTCTCTCAGTTCTCCGATTCTAAGATTATGTTAATTGTTTCATTACTAGAGGTTGTTTTACATAATAATGTTTTTTGCTTTGAGAACAACTGTTTTCTACAGAGGGATGGCGTAGCTATGGGCACCTCGTGTGCCAATAGCTACGCCAACCTGTTCATGGCTGAATGGGAAAATACCTTCATGTATACACTGCCTGGTTTTTTGGAACACATTGTGTTCTATAGACGTTTTGTAGATGACCTCTTCTTTATTTGGAGAGGTCCTATGTATGAATTGAATGCATTTGTTGATCAGTTGAACAATGCCACAACCTATATCAAGTTTAGTCATGAGTCATCTGCAACCAGAATTACTTTCCTTGATGTATTTATTGAGAAACTACCTAATGGACTGGTGAATACTGGTGTTTATAGGAAGAAATGTCATATAAATACACTGTTACACCGTCGTAGCATGCATCCGCAGTATGTCTATAGAAATATTGTCAAAGGACAAGCAATGAGGGTCTCCAGGTACAATCCCACTTTGAAAGGATTTGAACAGGACCTTGATGATTTGTATGCTCGGCTATCTCAACGTTGTTACAACAACTATGAGATTACAAAGGGGTTTGACAGTGCCCAGGGATCTAGACAGGACACAGCAGCACCTTACTTTTCAGATCAGGGGACAACTAATAATGAATTTATAGCATCTAATTCTTATAAATCATGCAGGGAAGCATTTACCATGTTTTATACTACTGATGCATGGAGAATTAGGGAAGTAATTAAAACACATTGGAATGTTCTCACAGTTGACACTCAGGTTAAGAAAAGGGTAGGTGACTTTCCCTGTTTCAGGTATAAAAACAAGAAAAGCCTAAAGAGGATCCTGTGTGAAAAAGGAAGGTCCCAAGTGCCATCATCTGGTAACCTGACTGGTACTCAAATGTGTGGTAAATGCAACTATTGTCCCTTCATCAGCAGTGAAGTGACATTTGTTCACCCAGTTAATCAGCACATTTATTATTTGAAAGCCCATGGGAATTGTCTATCAGCCAATGTTGTATACATTGCTACATGTGGGAAATGTTCCTCATTCTATATTGGGAAAACGAATAGATATCTGAAGGATAGAATACGAGAGCACCTCTATGCAATTAGAATGCAACATAGAAGTAATGCACTTGCGAAACATGTTCTTGAAACTGACCCCACACATACTTTCACTTTCAGGATCTTAGAGCAGATGCAAGTGAACATCAGAGGAGGAGATATAAGAATGCATACAGAAGGTAGGGAGAATATGTGGATTATCAAGCTTAGATCAGATGCACCCCCAGGCTTGAACGCGAAACTATCAGTAAAACCATTTTTGAGAATGAGAAGACTCAAAGCATATTAGCAGGTATACAATTTTCATGTTTGTCATGTTTGTTATACTATTTGTCTGTTCGTTTTACTAGATTTTGATTTTCTTTTTATAAGTTGTTTTTAAAAGCTTGCTGTTAAAGCCTGTTTTAAGCCTATTATCTTGCTATGCATTATTGACTCCTACATTCCTTAAACCTTTCTCTTTCTAAGCTCTACCTAACACTAGCCATGCTCTGTTTCCACCTTCTTTTTTCTCTTACAATTACTTATTCCCCTTATGCTTTTGATAGTGTACACTTTTTCATTGCACGTACTACAGAATGCTTGTTATCTCATGTTTCTCCATTTGCTGCTATGACAATTGTCTTGTATGTTTGTATAGGATTATTGTTATGTCATATTATACAAATCCTTTTGTTACTACTACTACCACTACTACATCAATATGTACGTGTGTTTTTGTTAATTTTTAAATTGTATAACATTTTATTATTTTTTTGTTGATTTCTGCTTTTGTGTTACTGTACATGGAGCTTTTCTCCCTGAACCTCCATTGACAAAGGGCTCGTCTTGGCCCAATGGACTTTCCCAGTTAACAAACTGCAAATAAATAAATATTTTGCTTCTTTTCCCAGTTAGGGGTTGCCACAGTGGAACAACAGTCCACAGAACAATTGGCAGTGGAGTTTTACACTGTCAAGTTACCAGCCCAGCACCCAACCTTTCACAGAAGGCACATACATGTACACACACACACACACACACACACACACACCTAGGGCTAATTTAGGGCATCCAATCCAACTACAGCATGTCTTTCGGATGTGGGAGGAAACTGAAGCACCTGGAAGAAACCCACACAACCACAGGGAGGACATGCAGATTCCACACAGAAGGCACCCCAGCTGAGAATCAAACCAGATAACTTCTTGCTTTCAGGCAGCAACACTAACCACTGCACCATGCTTCACATCTGTTGCTATATGTCATATAACCTAAGCAGCATTACATACATTATTCAATTCCTGCCCCCTTTTTTAAACAAGAAACATCTTTATTAAACCATCACTTACACCATAGGCAGTCATATATTTATACAATTAAAAACAAACCACACTAACACAATCCTAGTTGCAAGCATTTTATATCACAAATCCACAATGACACAGTCTATGTTGCAAACATTGTACATCACTTATAATCTACCCAATATTTTTCAGTCAAACACTGCTTAGCTCATTTAAGTCCAGCAGCCTTTTAAACCTCATTCCTCCCTTGTATGCATTGTTCCCATAATTCCCATTTTTCCTATGTAGTTTGCTCCTACACTTTTCTAAAGATTTAAATTCCAGTTTTATCTCTGTTACTATGGTCACTACTTCTAGTACAGTTGGTTTAGATTTTGATTTCCAGTTTCTAGTAATTGCTTTTTTGGCAGCAACCATTATTAGACACAGCAAGGCCTTACCATATCTAGGAAATTCCGATTCTGTATAATAGCTCAGAAAAATCATCTCCCTCGTCAGATCAATTTGCCCACCCAACATCTGCGAGAGTGCATCCCATAGGGAGTCTCTAAAATCTGCCAGTTCACCTCACTGCCACAAAATATGTTTCCAATTACCTCTTTTTTCCCCATTACACCTCCAACATTTGCTGTCTGCCTGAAGAAAAAAATCTCTGGAGCCTATTTGGGGTATAAAAACATGTAAACATTTCCTAGTAAAAATCCTATATCTTCTAGATTTTGTAATATATTTGGGAGACACACATATATCCTCCCAATGTTACTTTGTGAATTGCTTATCCAGTCTCTCTTCCCAATCCTCTCTAACCTCCTCTGATTGATCCTTATAGTTATCATGCAGTATTTTATATGCTCTAGATACTTGAAACTATTATCCTGTTCTGCTATCTTCCCTTCAATCTCAATTTTCTGCTTCTTCTTATTTCTCCATTTGCTGCTATGACAATTGTCTTGTCTGTACTCAATTTTATTCAATGTGACTGCAGTTTTGTATTCAGACCCCAATCATCTGCTGAACTTCTTGTTCAGTCTGCTTGTAATGTCACACTGTTTGCGTACATCAGCTTTGTTGACCTGTCCCCTCCAACCAGTTTGCTAATGTAGTCCATCACCAGTATAAACACCAGTGAGATCAGAGCTGAGCCTTGATGAACACCCAACCCCATTGGGAACTTCTCTGCAACTCCGAATACAGTTAGTACTTGTACCCCTGGGTCCTTGTACATAGTCTGCACTAATTCTGTCAGTGTTTCTGGGACTTCAGTACACATCTTTGTCCTATTCGTTCTCCAAGTCTGAGGTTGTTCATTTGGACTTCTTCCTCATCTTTAGCTTCTTCTCCAGTGTCTGTCTTCACTGCGAACATTGCATTGGCCATGCTACTTCCTGATCTGAATCCAAACTGCTCATCTCCTATCTTACTTTCTGTTTATTTGTCTATCAGTCATTCTTTCCTGCAATTTATTGAAGTGTGACAGGAGTTTGCTACCTCTATACTGCCTGCAGTTGTGAATGTGTAAGGTAATGAAAAAAAAAGCCACCCCCACCAGGGAACTTGACGTGAGATGATATAACAAATGACACGGTAGCAAAATCACAATCTCTTGCATCACCATACATGCTTAGACTGCAGTTACATACACCCTAATCTATGAATAACAGCAAACTAGTTGAGCTCCACACAAAAATTGCACAAACACAAGAAATCAATCACATCTCAAGTCTTCCACTGCATAAACATTGTGACTGCAGGTGGTCTGTATCATGCAAACTAAGTGAATAATAAATACGGAGACATTAAGTGTTCTCATCATGGACCACTTTGACAACTGTGCCTAACTAGGCTAATGGGGACTACTGTCACTAAGAACCTGAATGTGTACAACTGTAGAGCATATGTGCAGAATTCTTTATCAGGAAGTCACAGATACACTCATTTTTCTAGGATCTTTAACCTCAAACAAGACTGGACTAGATTAAAAGTACATCAAGTATAATCGCATACACGCATGTGCAAGCAAATAGTTGACTAAATCCACCCCATCAAGAAACACCAACCACAATGTATTCAGTTAAAACAAACAGAACTCAAATCAAAATAAATCAAAAATGGTGGATGATCCCATCCAAGAGTAAGTAACCACCAATACACTTGCATCAAAGTTAAAATAGGAAACTTTTGAAATAAACAAAATGTAACAACCCATTACTGTGTAGTACAAAACTACATCAGAAGTACACAAAATACATAATGTGTACCCATTTATTCCTTACCATGCACCCACAGAACAGGAGCTGAAACCACTGACTTATCACAACCTTACAATCTCTCAAAAATAAATAGTTGCACTTACCTGTAATACCCAGCACCTATCTGGTGTATTTATGATTCGCACAGTCTTCTAGTAGTAGTCTTCCTTTACAAAGATGACAACTTCAAAATAATTCCTTCAAAAATGTAGCAATGTAGCCAATATCCGTGTAACAAGGCATGGCTCAACAGGCCGATTTCTCCTTTTACAACAGAAAAGATTGCAAGAAACTTTCCTCCTGCTTTTCACTCTGCGTGTTCTGACCCGAGCCAAAAATCCTGCATGAAGTTGAAAGCATGTCATACCTCCTACAGAGTTATACACCCCACCAATAATGGCTTCTGTGCCACTTTTCTTAAACTGAAATTACAAATCCTTGTGAAGCATTGATAGAGTGGGAATCTGTCAGAACTGAAGAATGATTCTCTGTCTCCACCACTTTTTGTTCATAGGTTCACAGCCCATAGAAGTGGCCTGTCATCATGCCGCCCGATGTTAGTTCCCAGTGCCTCTATCAAGTAGAGCCACTGGAGTGATCCCCGTGGGTGAACTTTTTATTACCCATCCACTCATCAAGATTTCTCTTGAAGAGGGACAGCGAGGTGCTCTGATTGACATGTATGGGAAGTCTATTCCAGAGCATGGGCAGTCTCTGGGTGAGGAACCTGTTCCTCCAGCATGTTCTGTTGATTGTGGTAGTGAGATTGAGGTCTCTGGAGCATGTGGTGCGGAGGGATTGGGATTTCTATAGATGTAGCATTTCTAATAGAGCTGGGTCAGACATGGCTTTGTAAGTTAAGCAGAGATCACCTCTAAGTAGGCGATATGAGACAGAGAACAGCTGGAGTCTTTTGAGCCTGTCCATGTAGGACATGTGTTTAATGCCTAGGATCCTCTTCATGAGGTACTTCTGTGGCCTCTCCAGCTGTTGCAGGCGTCTAGTGAGGTACATGCCAAATGGGGCATTATGCTTAATGACTGGTCTAATGAGGGAAGCATAGAGAGAGACTATGATCTCTTTCTTCCTGGATGCAAAACCCTTGGTAATGAGATGTGCCACACTGTAGGACTTTCTGACCACAGTGGCAATGTGGTGGTCAAAGGAGAGGCTGCTGTCAACCTTTGTCCGCAGATCTCTTATAACACACCTTCAGTGTTCAGTGGGCTCCTATCAATGTGGTAATTAGTGGGAACTGAGTTTTTACCTAAGGGGATGATGATGCATTTTTGGCGTTAAGCTTATGGCCGTGGTTTCGACACCAGTCATTGGTCTCAGTGAGGCCTTCCTGTAGGATGTCTGCATCACTTGGGGAGTTAATAATGGCTCCCAGCTTGTAGTCATCTGTGAATTTGGTCAGCCAGAGTACCTTTGTGTTGGCCTGGACTTTTGAGAAGTAGATGCCAAACAGGAGAGGACCCAGGGCCAATCCCTGTAGGACTCCACTCATGATTGGTTGGCAGTCTGACTTGGGAGTCCACTGCTTTCACACTGTGTGTTCTATCTGTAAACCAATTTGCAACCCACCTAGTGATATAGGGATTGATGCCTAGTTTGGTGAGTTTATCAATAATTCTTGAGTGAGGAATGGTATCAAAGGCCTTGGCCAGATTGAGGTAGGCTGTATGCACTGCCTTACCTTCATCCACAGCCCTGATGACTGACTCAATGAAGTCAAGCAGGTTGAGCAGGCATGATGTCCATTTCACACAGCCAAATTGCTTAGGGTCTAGAGTTTGGAGACTTCCTATATCTTTGTTAATCGGGTCTATGATGATGCGCTCCATTGCTTTACATATCAGACTGGTCAGGCTAATGGGGCGATAATTCTCAGGGTCTATAGTCGCTCCCCCTTTATGGAGAGAGATGACTGTAGCAGTGCGCCATTCGGTAGGGACAAAGCTTGAGGTGAGGCTGTAATTGAACAGGGCACACAGATGTGGTGTCAGTTCACTTTGTAGTTCATGAAGAACACAGCCAAGGATATTATCGGGTCCCATGGAAGCTGTACTCTTAGCCTTGGACAATGCAGATTTAACCTGGGCTGCAGTAATGCTGGGTGCCTGTCATTCTTCCGGTATTGTGACTGGTCCTTTGGAGGGGAGAGAGGGGTAACGCTGGTACTGAATCTGTTGTCCAGTATGTTGGCAATATCTGTTGGCTCATATAGGAGGTGCCATTGTGCAGTAACTCAGAGCAAATCTGGGTATTGCTATGGAGGTTCTTGATACAACTACAGAAGGCTTTATGATTGTTTTTAGTGTCTGCTGCAATTCTGCCTTCAAAGCTAGCTTTAGAGGTTTTGATGAGGGATCTCAACTTTTTGTTGAGGCTAATAAGGGACTTTTTCCAGTCTTGGGACTTCATCTGTTTCTGCAACAGTTTCTTCCTTCTGTTGTAGAGCTTATTAATGGCATTGGGACCACCAGATATGCTTTTTTTTTTTGGAGGAGAGCATCTTGGTTCTGTTAGGTATGGCTAGTTCCATGTGTTTATGTATATGTTCATACAGAGCATCAGTGTATGATTCAGTAGTCATGCAGCTATTTTCCATTGGCATGGGTGCCGTGAAGTTAGACACCTCTGTTTTAGGAGTCTAAAGTCAGCTTTGGAGAAGTTTTTCAAGGTGGTTACCTTTGCGAGGGTGTGTGTGGGTGAGATGTGGATTTCCATGGTGATTAGTTTATGGTCAGATCTGACCAGGGAGGGATTGACTATTCGTATAGAGCAATGGTTGCCCATGTTAGTAATAACCAGGTCAAGGATGTTGCTTCCTCTAGTGGGGGGTCAGAATGAGCTGGTCCAGGGCATTAGAATTGATGAATTCCAGGAAGCGTTGGGCCAGTATATTGGTGCTTGAGTAGTTTTCCCAGCTGATGGAGGGGTAGTTGAAGTCTCCTAATAAGACAGTGTTGGGTTGGACCTTGATAGATTCCAGGGTGCTTAGGAATGTGGAGAGAGAGTCTGGGGACATGGTTGGGGACCTATAGCAGGCTATGATCTGGATCGCCGTCTTACCCAATGTTAGTTGTACCTGAAGTATATCAGTTGCATTATGCTGGGCTACTTGTCTGGAGGTGTGCATTATCCTTTATGAATATGGAGACACCACTGCCTTTTTAGCTTCGGTCCATGTTTTGGGGCCGAAAGGTGTGGAATACGTTACAGCCTGGTAGTGCAAGGGTGCGTTCTGCCACTTTAAACCAGGTCTCTGTTACAGTACAAATGTTGATGTTCTCCATTTTGAAGATGCTTTGAGTGAGTGCATCTTGAGATTTAGACTTCTAGCATTGAGCAGCATGACCCTCAGATTGCATTTATTTATAGCTGTTATGGTGGTAATTTGGTCTTTGGAACACCGCCTAAAAAAGGCACTATAGGAGTGGCAAGAGCCTTGGCCAGTATCTGGAGGCCCAGGAGTGACAGATGTAGGCCATTTCTGGCAAAAATCGAGGTGTGTCAATCATGTCATCCCAAGCAGACAGATACTGGATCCCCCTTAGAATGACACCAGAAACTTAGCCAATTATTGAAGTCAATCATTTTTTTTGTTTGTACTGCAGTATCATTCTGGGTGATGGTAGGATACTGCTCAGGGCTGGTGTCATACCTGCCTGGTCCACATAATCCAAGACCTCCACCATGTCTCTTTTCATGTAATCCAGGGAGATGCGTCTCAGGTCATTCACACCCACATGGACAATGAGAGTCATACTTGTACTTGTTGTGGAGTGACCTGAGTGCGTGTGTTATGTGTCGGATTCTGGCACCTGACAGACAGCTGACTGTTACCTTCTCCTTATTCAACCTAGTGAGTGGGACATCTGTGTGCCTCACTATTGAGTCACCGATGATTAGTATATTGGGCAAGATGTTTAGGCTTAGGTTGAGGGGCACACTGTGGAAGTGAGCTATGTGTCCTGTGGTTTGTGCTGTGTTCTGGTGGTCGAGTGCATTTCTGTCTTGGAGGTCCTGGCTGTTTGGGTAAATTTCTTTTGAGAGCCTCCGCGAAGTTGGGTGTGTGGTTTGTGTTTTTATTTGAGAGTTGAGACAGTGGCTGTTCTGAAGTACTATGTGTTCCATGTGGTGTGGTGTGGTGCAGATGCTGACCTTCTCCTCTTGACCAGCTAGTCCGGTCTTGGCTGCAGAGTGCATAGCTTCCAATTTGGTGATATAAGTGCATCTCCCACAAGTCTGAGTATTGGGAGGTAAGAGGGGAGGGTTGTCATTGTACATGAGGCAGTTGCTACAGTGCCTCAGAATGCCCAAGTGCACCAGGTTAATAAGAGTGCCTGTTAATCATGCCAGGAGAGGTTGTCATAACTATTAAGTACTGGAGCTATTTCCATGAAGAATGACTAGTGCTGATGGCACTTGTGTGCTACAATAATTGCTACAAAATCCTGTTGAAGTGCAAAGCGATTAGTCTATTTGAAGTGCAAAAGAGAAAGAACTAGCAAGATCTAAGGGAAAAACTCAAAAGCAGACTTTCTGGCACCAGTAATCGTTTATTTCAACTCTGCACCGCTGCACAGAGCTTAAACAAGCGCAAACCCATGCAAAAGCAGGCTTTTAAACCAGAAAGTTGAAAGAGATGGGAAAACTGCCCAAACAGCCAATAAACTACAATTTCTGGGCCAGAAACTACCCCTCTTGTGGTAGACAGACTACCTGGGGACATTTTCACTGTCTCATTGAGATGAATGGGGAAGTTTTTACCTGCCTTCATATCTACTGTGGTATTGTCTTTGCCAAAGAAGTTTTGTTGCAACAAAAGATTCCAGTGATTAATGAACTCCAACACTTCGTTAAGAATAATGAAACCATGTTTATTGTAATGATCTTAAAAACTCAAATACTATGACTTTCCTTAACACGTTCTGTAACATTTCATGAAAACCCTTATAATAATTATACAATGTTAGTCAAAATGTATGTAATTACATAATTCACAAAAATTGTGAACCGTGTGTGAAGACTGAGATGAAAGCTGACGATAAAAGTTTAAAGCCCTGTATAAGAGCAATGGTGACAGACTGAGTGACTACTTCAGAACACTTTGCAAATGATCAGATTTTACTAGGATCCATGTGGATGACTATATGGTCACTGTCCCTCTCTAGCTCATGGCAAGTGATTCAAAAATCATCTCTATAATAACTAAGGCATTCCGAACTAGACTGTGTGACTAGTGTAGCTGTGACCTAGTAGTTGAGTAAAAGCATGCATACAAAATAATTGGTCAATACTGCTCTGCATTCCAGAGTCACCTAAACTAGGAATGTTTGCTCCATGAAATAGTCTGTCAGCAGCAATTAAGCAGTGTCAGCAACCTACTGCACAACATATTAACACCTAAAAAGGGGAAACGTTAAATCCCCACAGTGTAGCCTATTACAAAATGGTATGCAACTGAGGGGAAGATACAGGCTCTGTATCCTACTAGGGGACAGAAAGTTGCTACTGGATAAGATCATTCTCCAGAACTCAGAAGCTGATAACAAATGGAAATGTTGAATAAAATGGACAGCTCTGTCCAGTCGGACCTCCCCGGTAAACAAATGTAAAATGAATAAAAAAAATAAATAAAATGGTTTACTAAGCCAATGTCTGGTTGCTTGGTGTAGAATGATTCATATAGTTCACACATGTCAAATGTGGCTTGTTGGCTTAGAGGTATGATTTTCACTTTGGGTGTGAGAGGTGCCAGGTTCATTTCCCAGACAAGCCCAGCATTTTACCCAGCCTTGATGAATCTGTTGCACATGCACAAAACAAACACCACCAGAAGCACTAGATCCAGGGATCTGAACTTGTTATGACATAAACAGAACGTACTAGACAGACAAATATGTGTCCCAAAGGATCCCCACACTATGGAATATGCTCCACAACCATGTTCAAACAAAATCTTGACAATTTGATGGGAAATTGTAAACAGCCTGGCCTTTATGTCACTTATGGATGGAGGCTGTCTATAATAAAAGTATAACACTGCCACACTCCCTACAAATACATGCACACAAACCCATACTCATATACACTCAAAAAAAAAAAAAAAAAAAAAAAAAAATATATATATATATATATATATATATATATATACACACACACACAAACATGTACAGATACAGGCACAAACACAGACCCATACACATATATATGCATACACATGTACACACAAATATATATATATATATATATATATATATATATATATATATATATATATATATATATATATATATGTATATATATATAGGTACACATACTAAATAACAGGTACACAGATATATATATATATATATATATATATATATATATATATATATATATATATATATATATATCTATATATAGACACAAACACACACATTGTATATATATATGTATATATATATATATATATATATATATATATATATATATATATATATATATATATATATATATATATATATATATATACACATATGGGTGTACTTTACTTACCCAAACAGCCACATCACAGACTTTAACTTCGCCGAGACGACAGGAATGTAAAACCATAAGACTGACATCCGGAACACTGACTTTCCACTTGAGGTGGTCTGCAAAGCTATGGAGGGGATCATTATGGAACTCATAAACAAAGACATTGGGGACCTACAGACACTGGATCCTACCCAATTCGGCTTTGTCAAGGGCAGATCCTGCCTTTTGAACCTAGTCGACTTTTTTGAAACAGTCACTAAGGCCATTGATGAGGGTAAGGCAGTTCACACAACCTACCTTGATCTTGCAAAAGCCTTCGACACAATACCCCACTCGGGCATCATAGACAAACTCACCAGCTTAAATGTAAACCCATATGTCATAAGATGGGTTGCAAACTGGCTCAAGGACAGAACCCACAAGGTCAGAATTGCTGGAGCCATGTCAGACACTAAGCCAGTCACAAGCGGTGTCCCACAGGGCTCAGTCCTGGGACCTCTCTTGTTCGGAATTTATTTTTCCGAGGTGCAAGCAAACATAGGAGGATTGTGGCTGACAAAGTTCGCAGATGACTGCAAACTGGGCACCATAACTGATACTCCAGCAGACACAAGCATCCTTCAGAAAGGCCTCATAGAAACGGATAACTGGTGCCAGAGCCATGGCCTTAAACTGAACGCCAAACAAATGTATAGTCATACCCTTTGGGAAAAACAAAGTACCCACAAATTACCACATAGGTGGTAATCCATTAAGTATGGAAGAAGTAATCAGGGACCTAGGGACCCAAGTTGACAGTAACCTCTCATTTGGCACTCACATTGCCAAGGTGGTTAGGAAGACCTTCTATATTACCCACCTCATCATGAAAGGATTCACATCTAGATCAGAGAGGTCATTGTGCCCCTATACTCTTCCCTTATCAGGCCCATAATTGAGTACAATGTCCCATTTGGGATGTACCTTACCCGACACATGCAGCAGTTAGAAAGACCCCAAAAGTACCTCACCAAGAGGATCAAGGGTCTCAAACATATGTCATATGCTGCCCAGCTGAAGAAACTCCAGCTCTATTCAGTCACATACCGCCTAGTCAGAGGCGATCTATGCCTGATGTACAAGGTCATGTCCAATCCGGAATTAATGGACATGCTCCACCTCAGAAAATCCAAATCCACCAGAGCCATGAGAGCGAGAGATTTGAACCTCAACACAGAAATAAATAGGACGTGCTGGAGGGACAGATTCATAACCCAGAGGCTCCCTACACTCTGGAACAGAATCCCAGTCCATGTTAGACAGAGCCCCTCACTGACTCTCTTCAAGAGAAACCTTGACAAGTGGATGGGAGATCGTAGGTTTACCCCGGGGGTCATCTCTGTGTCACTACTAGACAGAGGCACAGTAAACTAAACCCTAAATGGGCACAGTATTCTCATTCCAAGGGGTGGCGAAAGCCACACACACTCTGGCTAGGCTTATAAATGCCCTAGGGCAGATAGCCTAGTATGAACCTATGAACCTAGGTAAGTAACCACTTGGCCATCCTAAAAAACAAAAAAACAAATGAAACCCATGTGGGGGGGAGGGCTTTATCCCCACACCCCACTAACTAAATATACCAACTCCGACTACCGCGGGGGTAAGGGGCAAAATTCAACAGGATGGCCAAGCGGTTACTTACCTCGAGTGGAAAGTTGGTGTTCCGGAAGTCGGTCTTCGGGTTTTTCGTTCCTGTCGTCCTGGCGAAGTGAAAATCAGTGATGTGGTTGTTCGGGTAAGTAAAATAGACACTACATATATATATATATATATATATATATATATATATATATATATATATATATATATATGTATATATATAGATAGATATATACACACATATGTGTGTGTATGTATATGTATATATAAATAGAGAGAAATGTTATATATATATATGCACACATACATACACACACGCACACAATTTTATTTGCCTTTCTAGAACAGGTTTTGATGGATATGAGAAGTGTAACTAGAAAAAATTCATTAGAAAAAAGAAACCAGAATGGCAAATTAGATTGCAATATTATCCACTGCCTCGACTGAATAAGAGCATCAATTTCAAGCCTTTCCTTACTGATCACACACTAGTCATTAAAGAGTTCACATGGTATTTTTACTGTTAATTGAATTTTGCCACTGATTGGTTTATTTTGTATTTAAATGATGAATTTTAATTCTGTATGTATTTCTGATGAAGTAATTTTATTTGACGAAAGCAGTGATTAAAATCTACTACGCCAAAGTTGGAAGTGTTTTTACAGCCTGTTTTTCCGAAGTGCACAAAAGTGGTTTTTATTTCATTTGTTTGTTGGTTGCCTCTTTTTCAGGATTTATTACCAGTTTTGGTTTTAGGCTATAAATTAACCCTTGAAGCATTTGGAAAAAAAAGGCTTGAGAACACAGTAGTAAACCAAAACAGCACCAGAAAATTTACTGCAGAACTATGTACTTATTTAGTTGAAGGAGTGAGTGGATGTCAAGTTAGTACTTACAAAACATTCTAAGAAATTATAAGGAAGCAAACACTCAACAACTTTGTCTGATGATACAAGAATGTAGTTGGCAGTCCATAAACGTATTGATACTGAGAAGATGTGTATAAAGAGTGATATCTACCTAGCCAGCAGGTTGCAACTACACAAAAAGGTAGCCAGAACTACACATAGGTATATCAGAATCTATGTGGTCAATGTAAACCATCAAAGTAAGTTCCACAAGCAAAAAGGGGGAAGTCACTGGTTGAAAACATTTAACCCCTAAGACCTTGGTGTGTACTCAAAGTAACCCCAAATGGGGCATGCTGCAGTACATATGTTCACAGTGACAAGGTGGTAGAAAAAAGTTATAGGAGGCACTATAAGCAGAGGTGGCACCAAACTGGTGGTAGTGTTGTCAGGAGTAAACTGTTATTCCAAGGTTTGGACACTATCCACATGGAGGAGCAAAAGGCCACTGCTAAAACAGGATATATCACAATGATTAAAAATAAGCAATACTTCCTGAAGCATTCTACAGTAGTTAGGGCCTTGGAAAATACATATTTTCCAGGTTCCACTGACCAGAGCTTACTTGGACTAGGAAGAGGGCCAATAACAAACCGGTGGCAGTGTTTGATGATGATATCCAATGCATGTTTTGGAAGTGATTTTAATGCAGCAGTAGGTCCTCTGCATGTGATTACATGCAGTCAGACATGGCGTTAAGTATATGAGGCTGGAAACAGGGTTAACTCCCTGCCAGTACCCATACTTCCAAAACAGGCCAGTGAAGTAGTTATTTCAGGGTGGGGAGGGAGCTACTTAGTATAAGGAAACCTGCATCCAGACCACCTCTGTTATAAGATACTGGGCTTCCCTTGGAAGGGTTTATTTTCAAGAGAAGAATTCAACTTCAACTTTAAATTTATTCAAGTGCTTACTTCCTAAGCACTCATTACAGCTACAGTTATATCCTACTGACAACTCTAGGCATCAAACAGTGTGTGTTTGTATTTGCATTAATGATTTATAAAACATGCTACATACTAGAGTTTAGAAGATTTGTTCTTACAGCTTACAAGATGACAAATACAACTGTACTGATATTTGACTTTTGCCTAATATAGCTAAAGAAAAACTCTATTATCTCTATACTTTTACCTGAATTGTAATAATGTTTCTCTAAATATCTCAGCAATCAAACAACACAGACAGAACTGTTTAGCCTCACATTAAAGCTCACATATGTATGAAGATGTTGCTAACAGCAATATGTGTACTGTTTGAATGGTTACTGACAGTGTAAATTGTTTACACATTACAAATTAAATATTTTCTGTGTCTACTGTGGCTTATAAAATCCAGTTTAAGACCTTAAATCAAATAAATGCAACCACTGTAAAAATTCCTTTATTCTAAATATCAACATTTCTTTGAACTGTTGAGTAATAAAAGGGATAGGCTACACTCACAGGAAGTTAGAATACAAACTCAAAAGAGCTCCAGTGGAAGGAACGAGTTAAACATTTGTTCAATTATTTACTTTGGTAAAACGAAATAAGAACATTAATTGTAAAATGTAACGCTATTTACGATACAAGGACCCAGATAATAAACAACGATTATATCAAACATTAGATGAAATGGCAATTAATTATTACATAACTGGCTGCTAATAAACTGACAGTGTTCTGATTTACAAAGTTCAAGTTTCCAAGAGCAGTGCACAATATCACATTGGCTCATAAAAATAAAATGTTAGCAAGTGTTCCAAAAATATGCAGACAGAACATTCAGTAGCACCAGAACAAAAGAATGTAATCAAAAACCCTGGGAAAATATCAAAGATTTTTTTAAGATGAAATGAAAACATGCTGGTATGAAACTGACATTTGAACAGATGGAAAGACACCTTGATACTACCCCCAATCTCTGCCAAGTAAATCTTTCGGAAAGCCATCCGAACAGTGCAAAACACTTTTGAAAGGCTTAAAAGGCATCTCTGACAATGCAAGAAGCTCAGACACAGTCAATGCTGGCAATCCACAGAAAGTCAAGTTCTCAGCAAAGGGACAATGATACAACGGACTGCAGAAGAAAAATAAAATAAGCTATCAACTAAAATAATAGTCGAGAGTTTATAAATAAATTCCAAATGGCCAGAAATCTAATGCCGAAATAAACAAAGGTAGACTGTCCATAAAATCATCCATAGGCAGCCACTTGGTAACATCTGCAGACATGCTCAGTAATTCTGAGGTGGTATCAGCATACCTGAATCCAGGCCACAGACACTACACTTCCTTTGTAAGGGGAACTGGGATGTATCATAACAGAAGTTTGGACAGGCTCAGCTCTCTGATTCTACCTTACAGAGCATGAAGAAGATGGCCATGGAGGTTCCTGAATCTTAAGGGTCGGTAGTCAGTATGCTGGGACAAAGGGTTACTACTGTACAGAGGAGGGACTCCTGAAGAATCAGAGATACCGCAGGTCACCACACCAATGGACTACTGATGGATACTTCTGGCTATAACACATGATATTCAATTTTCAGGACAAATTAGCATAAATTAAACAATTTATACTTTGCTGACTGGGTTAGTCCCACTATGTTAGTAAAATATGTGGTATAAACAGACAGCCAAAGTCATAAAATATACTGCTGGGTAGAAACTGATTATGCTTACTACTGTTTGATTAAATAAGCTGCAGGTAGTTATGGAAGGACCTTTTAGTATTATGAGAAAGGTAAGTGATATTAAGCACACGGTGCAGTTACCGACAGAAAACCGAAACACAGTTTCTGCCCTGTGAATATGATGAAACCCTACTGTGACTGCAGCACTAGCTTTCAGTATCTACACTGTGTTACAGGAAGAATCTGAGCAGGATCTTGTGGTAGTTTTCTGCGAGGTTCAGTCAGACACCTCAGTAAAGGAGGCATTATTTTCACAGTAGGTCTGCAACTCAAGCATGGGGAATATGACCAGCACAAGATTGCAGGAACATGTTCACTCATAAGCCAGGGTGTGTCCAAATAATGGAGCATGATGGGATAGAAGTTCGGTATGATTCATCAAACAGGCTCTTAATAAAATGCATGAGCAAGTCAAGCAAACCACATGAAAGGAACTGCAGGAGATGTTGTCTCTAGTGGTAATTTAGGAATTCAGCAGACTTTGGCACTCATGGATAGTGCTACAACCAAAGACAAATGGCAGCACCAGGTTTTGTAAAGACTACAGTCACACAGAGTTACATGAATCCTTAAAGTTGTGTGAGACTATGTATTTAAATACAAATCACTTGAGTAAGGTTTAATAGCAGGTAATCTTGACATTAGCAGTGAGGGAAGGGTCAGCTTTTGTGAGTCCATTTGAGTTATATCAGTTTGTCAAAATGTCTATAATAAAATGTCTATAATAATAATAACAATGTCTCAGCAACATTCCAAAGGTTGTTAGCATCCTAGCAGGAGCTGGGGACTATGCTCATACTAACTTGAATGACAATGCAATCTACAGATGGTCCTGGCAAAAACACCATGTTACGAAGGTTTGGCCAGACTAAACAGGGAAGGGTTAAATACTGAAGCCTGGTAACTCAATCATAAAGGCCTTCAAGGAAATACTGGATGCCCAGCAATAAAAGCAAAACACTTTATATGATCAATATGGCTTTCCTAAGCTCCACTATATTAGTTTCAGAAGGAATATAAATGCATGCTATCATAGTCCTTCTTCCATACTAATAACCCCTTCTACCACAAATATATCATTATTACCATTTTCTTTTCTTCTATCACTATATGAGCCATTCTCATAATTAGTGAAATGTGTAACACTGAATCCTTTATTTGTCAGATTCACATGCTCAGTTCCATACAAATACATCTCCTGTAACATTGCTACTTGCACCTTATACTCCTTAATACACTTCAATACTCTTCTTTGTGTTTGTTTTTTTCTTTATCTGTAAGGCCATTTAGATTCCATGTTAATATGGAAAAACATAGCCCTGCTGATAAAAATGTATTGCTTCCACATTGTACACTACAGTTCTTTTGAATATGTGTTTTTTAATTTCTCCAAATTTTGGGGGTTTCTAATACCATGATGGTAATGGACACCATTCCTAAGTCAAAGTACGATTAAAGTTCAGGAAATTAGTATTGTTTCAGTCTTTGATGTCAGCCAGAAATGGTCTTCGCAGCACCCGCAATGTGCCCTGTAATGGCTCTTCCTGCAATTTGTATGGAGTTACATGTACTGGTAATATATCTAAATACAGTTGTAAATTCTTTTTTATAAGAGCCATTGCTCCTACTACTGGAACTGTCTGGGTATCTTTCTTCCACATTGCTCTGGTTTCTGCCAGAAAATCTTGAAATTTTAGGACTATCTCTCTCTCTGTATGCAAGTCACTGGGCATAATAAGATCAATGCTACTTTTGTCTTCATTTCACGGACCACTATATCTGGTTTTCTCGCATCTATCTTTTGAACTGTTGGTAATGGGTGATCCCATGTGATGTAAACTTCATCATTTTCTATGATGCTTTGTGTGGCTCAGTGTTTTTCAGCTACTTCAGTATTACAATGTTTGCATAACCCCCAGTGCAACAGTCTTGTCACATTATTATGCCTTTCAGTATACAATCCTTCTGCCATTAGTGTATCACAACCATCAACAAGGTGTGCAATTGTTTCCAGTTCCATTTTACAAAACCTACATCTGTCTGTTTCTTCCACATGTTCAATGGACTTTGTAAACCAACGTGTGTGTAGCCCACTATCTTGGGCCACCAATATTAAACTTTTATCTTTTGGTTTGAATTCACCTCTCCTTAACTATTCTCGAGTTCGATCCTGATCAACATGAGGTTCTTCCAGGAGTTTGATATACTTGCAACTATATTTATGCATTTTTCGCATTTCCTGCCTTCTCATATGATCCTTCACCTTATATTCGTTCTTTTGTTTTTGGCACATTCAGTTGCAGACTGATTTTTATCTACTTCTGGTTTGATTTCCATTCCCGCTTGACACTGATATGCCTCTGTGTTTCCATATTCCAAATTACATGTATACAAAAATGATTATCATGCTAATCTTATATGTAGTTGCTTCTTCTCATCTCAATTTGAACTTGTCACATTTTTCCAAACTTTTTACTTCAATAAAAACTTTCATGAAGCAAAATTTTCAAAAAATTCCATATTATCTCACAACAAATACATAAAACTAAATACAACTTCCTAACTGGAATTCTGCCCTCAGAATACCAGTATTTGCCCAGAACTGATGTTTGCCTCCACAGGCATTACCTATTCTAAAATTAAAGTTAACCATACTATGCCTTATGTTATAAAGCCCATATTCCCACTTACAAAGACTGCTATCTGTTTTTCTCTCTGTTCCCACAGATGTCAGAAACAATTTGCACACACTCAGTAAGCATTAACTTTTACTCTTAAGAAAAAAGTACACTAGCTATCCTAAAATGTGCACTGTTATATTTAATGCATAGAAGTTCTCAGGCTGCTGGGAAAATAAAAACCTGTATAACTATTCACTTCCCTTAATTTCAAACTTAATTTCTTACTTTATTTTTTATTTCACTGAACTGCTTACCTATGCCCTACAAAAGTTAATTACATTGGACCTTGTATCGGTTGCTCAGAACATACTGTTCAGACGTCTTATGATTAAATGCCTGCACCTAATTGCTTTCACAAAGCATGGCAGTGGCTTCCCTCAGAAGAGGGAGAAAGGCTACTAGATCCATACAGATTGCCTTTATTTCTATGACTTTTGCATGGAGATGCATCGTTCTCAAGGCTGAAGTGCCTTGGACTCGTATTCCATTTAAGCATACTCTATGGACAAAGCTTGATTTTTCTGTTGTAAATGTATGAATTACTGGATGTTGAACAAATGGAAAAAAAAAAAGAGCTGAATGACTGAGGTCATTATTACTGCATCTTGGAAGATACCTAAATTGAGTGGGTTAAGCAACTTGAACTGCTGATTCATCTTATAGCCAATTAGCCATTGCAGTAGAGTTGAATGCAGCCTGACTGAGGAAGGCTGAAACAAACTGAAGATGTCATGAAATCTGTAACTCTTAAAAGTCTATGGCTACAAATATGGTTGCATCAAACATCCTTCAGAAATAAGCAGAAAAGACTAGACACTAACTGGGGACAGGAAAATACTGCTGTTGATCAAATCTGGAATAAATCCTAGGGAAATGACTGACAGCAGAAGAACAATGCGAGGCTGACCTAATAAAAGCCAGTTCAGATACAAAAGAACATTTCCAGTACTAAGCACACGCAAAAGAGTAAGACTCTAAATTAACACATTCTTATCTGTAGTCTTAGAAACCTTATGGATGCCAGATAAATTTGTAAGAGCATGTATGTGTGTACCCTGCAATTACAAGGAGAAAAATCACATTTCCAGTTCAAGAAAAGGAGTAATAAATGCATTGTGATCATTCTGAATTTCTTGTTATGTATGTAAACATGAAGTTCTTTATGAAGTAAGCAAGCACATAATGAACTTTTATGTGTTTAAAGAGTTCATGTACACAAAAGGATGATGGTCTCTCGTGTATTTCTGTACTAGAAACACATGAAGAATAAAATCAGACTTTTCTGATCTCTGAGCACCAGCACTATAACCTCCATTTCAAAAAAGAAGAAATTCTTCCTAAATGAGCTGTAGAAGCTGTCTTCTTAGAAGAGGGAATGCTGGCACATTCATTAGTGGTTTGGGCAAAAGGTGTCCCAATGTGCAATCAGCTGCTGCACCCAGCTGTCTGATATGATGATCTGCCTTTTTTTTTTCATTCAAAGGGAAAACTTTTCCTTAGACACTTCCTATAAGACACCACAGTGGTGCAGTACACCATCAGTCCTGTGATTTTACAGACAAATATTTTTTCTTTTACTAAGGAAGGAGGCCTTTCTTGGTCTGAGGCTGCCAGTGCTTGATTTGCTTAAGTCTGTTGTCAGTGAGTCTAATGCTTTTTAAAAAGCCAGCTCTCATGTGGAACTTTCAGGTTTTAACAAACTGGGACTTCGAGTAAAAGAAACTCATGCACATCTCAGCGCCGCATCACATAGGAGCCATGAGTGCAGCCCTTGCAACCTGACTACCACTTGTGAGTATGGGTGCTGCAGGAGCTAGTCATGGGAGACCATGAGTGGCTGAGGTCAGTTCATCTATCCCTAGGAGAGGGAGGTGTTCTGATTCATTTCAGCACTGACA
This sequence comes from Protopterus annectens, assembly GCF_019279795.1. Taxonomy (NCBI): domain Eukaryota; kingdom Metazoa; phylum Chordata; order Ceratodontiformes; family Protopteridae; genus Protopterus; species Protopterus annectens. The sequence continues at coordinate 420,891,603 of NC_056743.1, read as the reverse complement.
CTTGGCTGAGACTGACTGCTGTTGCAAGTATCATGAAGAACTAAGGCAGACATTTTACTACAGTAAGCAGCACATGCAATGCAGCAGGATAATGATGTGTGTATGACAGCACACATACCATAAGGATGGTAGGCAAACTGTGCTGCGGTGCACCCATCAGAACACCACAGAGATGAGAGAGTGTACATCTCAAAGGGTGATTGCTGCAATCCCCAGTTCTCACCTCCTTGTCCTTCTGTTGCCTTCAGACACTTCAGGAGATGGAAGGGGCTTGATGGCTGTGGGACTGGAGGAGAAAAAAATTATGCACACTTTGCCTTTACTGCCCATACTTTCTTCATCATGGCAGTGGCTTCCCTCAAAATGGACTAAAAATGTACTGGCAAGTAAATAAGGCAATAATAGCAAAAAAGTATTCCAGGGAACAAAGAAACACAGTTATTCATGGCTTTTAAAAGCTACACCAAAACCACAAAAGATGGTTTTGTCATCCATATATCAGACTGACACAAAGCCATTATCGCAACAGAAAGCAGTTTGTTTTTCCCTGTAATCTCCTCTGTCGGTAAGAGCAATGACTGTTTTATTGACTAATTTATTGAGTAAGCAGAAATTATATCTGGTTAAATTACCCAAATGAGGTGTCATTATTATACTTAAGGTGCAGGATTAAAGTAATTCTGTTCTTCTGGTCTCATTCTCAAGAAATAAAACACTGAAACATTTATGTATATTTAACCTTTTCTGGTTGGATCTAGACACCACTGAAGTTGCTAAAAAGAGCTGAATCCAAAAGAAATACATATATTAAAAAGGGATGTGCTCCTCACAAGCCTTCTCTGGCAACAGTGCATCTTTTTTTGTATTCCACATGTGCCTGAGAGATTCCTTAAGGACTGCCAACATAATGGGCATAAAGTCTAGACTGACACTCAGAGATCCAAATACTCCAGCAACATATGATGTCACTGATGACATCAGTGAACCCCAACATCTCAACTACTGATCAGTACATGCAATCTAATCCCTGGTCTTTTGGTGAAGAAATGGTCACCCTTAATGGGAATGAATCTCTAAAGATAAAAAAAAAAAATGAGGAAAGGTGTGGTGCTCAGTAACCTACCTCAACTGGCTTCTATGGCTCCTCCTCTTAAAACTCTTCAGAGAATTTCCCATTCACTAAGCAGATTCTTGGTCAGTTGAGACCTCAGATAAATGAACTATGTATTTCTCAGTGCATCAAAAAATGAGAGTGGCCCATCTGAAGTCTGACAACCAAAGAAGGAATAAACATGAACAAGAAAAGTCCTGAACATAAAGATGAGAGGTGAAGACTGTTCCAGATACCCAAGAGTGAAATGATGGAAAAAAATTTAAGAGACCCCTACATATCTGGATGAATGCAGCAGAAAGATTCACACTCTTTTTACAGACTGGAAATGACAACTTGGTATAATGTAGAAAGTACTTATTCCCTCAGTCAAATGCTGCTTGGGGGGGAATAAAAGGGTCAAAACAGAAGCATAAAAAGCTACAGAAAGAAGAAATGAATTCTAGATCTGCTTGCTAGTTCTTTCTATCGATAAGAAGTGTACTGTGCTTCTCCTTTTACTTGGACCCCCCCCCCCCAAAAAAAAAAAAGAAAGTTAAGGAAGAGTAGTCATGTATAGACCTTATTTATTTTTTCATTTGTTTACCGGGAAGGTCCACTGGGCATAGGTGAGCCCATTTTCAGAGGAGGCCTGGGGAGAAAAGCTCCACATTAAATTAAACATGTTGCAGATTACAATAAAACATAGAGATATAGTTACGGTTGCATAGCCAGCTAGAAAGCAAAACATAAAAATACAGACATATAGTTAGAAGGCAATGCAGTAACAATCTTAGGCGTTGATTTAACTATGATATTTAGAACACATTAGAGAACATATATATTGACCAGATGAGTGGAAAGAGGAGGGGTAGAGTGGGAGTGGCACAATAGGGGAAGAAAGTGGTAGATGTGATTAGAGGGGGTTATTTTGGCATGGGCATAATCAGCAGGAGGAGAGGTGTTGTTCAAGAGATTTTTTAAAGAGTGCAGGGTACATGATGGAGGCTACTGTGGATGAGAGGGTATTCCAGAGTTTGGAAACAGTGAAGGAATAGAGCATTTGACCGGCTTGGAGTTGGGGTTTGTCTACTTTAAGCAAGTGTTTTATTTTCTAATCTAAGAGGTCTATTTGGTTGGTATAATAATAGTAAGGAGGAGGGAGAGGGACATGCTGTGGGTTTATATATCATTTTATGTGCATTAGTTAAGTGTAGGTAGTTGAGACAGAGTGGTAGCTCTAGCTAGTATAGTTGTTGAAGCGAGGAACAGTGGTGTGTAGAGGATCTATCATTTGTTGCAAATCTGGCAACCTTATTGTAACATGAGTCAAGCTTTGTTTTATGATATGAGTGGATATTTGTGAAGATACGGGCTGAAGCTAGAGTCTTTTTAGCAGTGTTGTGGAGGTAATAGCTGGGTGGCCACGGTGGTGCAGCGATTAGCATTGCCACCTCACAGCAAGAGGTTCTCCAGTTCGATTCTCGACTGGGGTGCCTTCTATGGGGAGTCTTGCATGTCCTCCATGTGGTCATGTGGGTTTCCTCCTGGTGCTCCAGTTTCCTCCCACATCCCAAAGACATGCTGTAGGTGAATTGGACACTCTAAATTGGCCTTAGGAGTGAGTGTGTGCATGTGTGTGCCTTCTGTGGAAGGTTGGGTGCCGGGCTGGCAACTCGACACCGTAAAACTCCACTACCAATCATGAGTGGTCAGGTGATTCGCTGTGGCGACCCCTAACCTGGAAAAAGCCGAAAGAAGAAGAAGTTGAGGTAATAGCTATGCCTATAAATGGTGCCTAGTTTCTGATTTGTTTTTTTGATGTTACTGAGTATGTGGAGATCAAATGTTAGGGTTTCATCAATAATGACTCCTAACAGTTTAGTACTAGAGACTATTTCAATGGTGGTACCACTTTGGGAGTGGACAGAAAATTCAGTCCTATTTAGGGAGGTTATTTTTTTGGCAGTGAATAGGATTAGTTTAGTCTTGATTGGTTTGAGAGCAAGGTGATTGCCTGACATCCATTTTTCCGTGGATGAGAAGGCATTCTGTGTTAGTAGTTGTAACTCAGAAGGGGTTTTAGCAATGCAGATGATTGTAGAATCATCTGAATATTGGATGTGTAATGGAGTTGTGGAAGCTATTGATGAATATATTGAACAGAAGGCAGCCCAATATGGAGCCTTGGGGGACACCTGTGGAGATGCTGAAGAAGAGGGAACAGGATTGTTGCCATTTAATTGATTGATATCTACCAGAGAGGTAGTTTGAGAACCAATTTAGGGTTGGGGGTGAGACACCTAGACTGTTAAGTTTAGAGAGTAAAAGTGTGAGATAGTATCAAAAGCTTTTGAAAGGTCAAGGAAAAGTGTAGAGACAATCAGACAGGAATTGCATGCTCGATTTACTATATCCATAAAGGAGATGAGAGCTGTGTTTGTGCTATGGCCTGGTTGAAATCCATGTTGGGTTGGGGTGAGAAGCTGGTTGTGCATTAAATAGTTGAGAAGTTGTGTATGGACACATTTTTCTAATATTTTTGAAATGGGAGAGAGGACAGTGATGGGCCTAAAGTTGGAGATGTCTGAATTTTTGCCGCCTTTGTGCAGAGGAAGAATGTATGCTTTCTTCCAGATATTTGATATATGGAATTCTTGGATTGATGTATTGAGAAGTATACTAATCGGGTAAGCAATGGAGCTTGCGGATATTTTTAGGAATTCGGCAGGTAAGTTGTCAGGAACACAGGTGCAAGGTTTGAGTTTTAGAAGGAGTTTCTTTATGGTGCATGTGGGAATGGGTGAGAAAGAAGAATTTGGTGGAGAGGAAGGTTTAGAATTATTACATTGTTGGTCTGATGAGTTAGGGTTAGAAGGTGGGAACGTGGTGGTCAGCTTGGCAATGGTGTCGAAATATGAGTTAAAGAGAAAGGCTATATCAGAGGGGTTTTATCAGGGTATGGGCAAGGACTGGTGTTAGAGCCTGGGTGTATAAGGGAATTTATTGCTCGCCAGCATTTTTGTGGGTTTTGTCTATGTTGGTCCTGTAGTTTGTGGAAATATTCTTTTTTCTTTTTGGTTACCTGCCATTTGGCCTGATTACGTAGTTGTTTGTATAGTGCTAGGTCAGCTGGGTTTTTATATTTTTGCCATGATTTCCAAGCTTTGTCTCTAGTGGACATGATTTGCTTTGTGGATTTGTTGAGCCAAGTGGCATGATTAGTCTTGACTCTTTTTAGTCGAGGTGGTGCTACACTATCTAAGATTTTGAGAAATGTTTAATTGAATAATTCAACTGCATCATCAAGGGGAATGAGTTTAATGGTGCCCAGTTGGTATACTGTAAAATTTCGTTTAGGGTTTCTGGAGAGAATTGGGATAGGTCTCTAGTTTGTTTTAATTGGTGGTTACTAACAGTTGTGGATGTTTTACATATAGCGAAGGCTGGTAAGTGGTCACTGAAGCTGTCTGGTAATGTTTCAAAGACGGAGATCTTATCTGGGTCAGATACAAGGATCCAATCTAAGATTGAGCCTTGGTTCTTTTTGTTATTGGGCCTAGTTATATCAGAGATAAGCTGGGTGTAGTTGAATAGGTTGATGTTAGTTTGGGGGTTTTGGATAGATATATCTAACCAATTAATGTTTACATCCCCTAGGATGATTGTTTCATTTTAAATATTTTTGGATTACCAAGCTAGAATTTCCTCTAGAATGGGAATGTTGTCACCTGAGGGAATATATAATACTATGATGCAGAGGATTTTATAGTTATTTAGTTTTACAAAGGTTAATAAAGTTCTGCTGAGGAGAACTGTGGAATGGGTTTAGTGAAAGGGACTATGGTGTAGATATTTGGGCATATCAAGGTGACACCACCACCTTTTCTATGTGGTCTGTCATTCCTGAGGCATGTATAGTTGGGGGGGGGGGTAGGAATTCTGTGTTGTTGATGAATGGTTTGAGCCAGGTCTCATTTATGGCAGTGAAATCAGGTTTGTTTTGGTGTAACCATGCATGGAAGTGGGGAATTTTATTTCTAATGCTTTGTAGATTGATGGTAGTGAAGTTTAAGGATTTTGTGGAGTTGGGTTGGTTGTGCATTTTGGACTGTGGCCCTGGGTTTGGATGTATGTCTCCACATTTTATTAAGTTAGAAAGGATGGTTTGATTTATATGGTGGTGGTGTTTTTTAGTTTTATGGTGGTAGTCTAGTTTAGGATAATTATAGTCGTGGACTTGGTGTAGATGCAGGATTTTTACTTTAGCTTGTAGAATTATGTTTGGAGAAAATAAGGTAGGGCCCTATTGTGGAGTAATTTGGAAGAGTCTGTATGTGCACAGATGTGAAGTGTGATAGTTTGAAAGGTATGTGGTATGTGTGATATGATGTAAGGTGGAGGAGTAGAAAGACGAATAGAGATAGTTAGGATTATATTAGTGTAGAGAGGCATACTTATAGAGTGGAATAATGTGATAGGAGAGAAATTTGTAAGAGTGGAAAGAGTGGGTTAAAGACTGCGTTTAGATATATATAGTGAGTTAAGGAAGTAGGGGACAGGGAGAAGTGGTAGGGTATAGATGTGATCTTTTGGTAGGAAGGAGGTAGAAGAGGAAACTGGGAAAGAAAGTGGTAGAGAGGATATTTGGGTAGTAATTGTTTAATAACAGAGACAGTATTGGAAAGTCGTGGAGGAAGGATAGGAAGGGATAGGAAGTGTTGGACAGTGTTGGCGGAGAAGCAAGAAGGGATAAGAGTATGTAAGGGGAACAGACAGGTGAGGGTAGTTGGGTTAAGGGAGGTGACTGGGTTTAGTTGGGGTGTGGCAGTTTGTGTAGAGGGGTGAGTGGGGTTGAGATATCTTACTTGTGGAGTTGAAATGAAGAGGGTGGGGTTTAGTTAGGTACAAGTTCAATGAAAGTGGGGGTGGGTGGGAACGGGGGCAGGGTAGGGGAGCAGAGTAAGCCCGAGTGCAGCGAGGGTGAACGGAGCGGAGCTAGCCCCAGCTAGTATGCGAGCCAACATAAACTATCAGCCGCTCTGACCCGAAAAGGGGTGAGCAATGCTTTTACTGCAGAGGTACGGTTATTCAGGGGAAAAGCCAATGTAAATTTAAATCATGGAAAGAGCAAAGGCTAATGCTGATTATGGTCTGATGCACTGTTTGAATTACTCAATGGCTGTTGGTTCTTTAGTGTAGAAAACTAGCAGAGGCTATATGTATTGTAGTTGTTTAATGGCCTGCTAAAAGCTACACTCTTGCTGGAGGGGAGTTGGATGGCTAATGTTTGGGTCAGAAATGGGGTTTGGAATGTAAACTAGAAATATGGGATATATGAGGGAGAGAAAGGAGAAAAACGGGAGGAAGGACCAAGGGATAATCAGAAGAGCTATTCTGGTGGCGTGCTCACCCTAGATAATACAAAAAACAATGGCTAGAGTAAGGTCTTTAGACAAGGCACGAACTTAGAAGTTATTATCTCTGAGCTGTTTTCAGGGGTTTTAATCACTGGACCTGCTTTAGCAGAGGACAACGGTCAGGAGGAATTATTGTCCAGAATGGGTATTGTAAGGATGAAGATTAGAGAGGACACAGCTGAAAAAGTAAAACACAAAAGTTACTGAAGGTAGTTTTATAAGTCTTAGGTATCAAAGGATGAGGGGAAGAGGGGGAGGTAAAAAGTCACAGCTAGAAAACTATTCGCTACAGTTGCGAGTATCTTAAACAGCTTGGTCTAACTACACAACACTCATTACACACTGATTGTTTAATTAATCTTCTCAGATTAATTAAATAAACAAAACTTGCACGCTCACACACACGCACATCGCAAAATCGCATTCATCATGCTTGCGCACACACACTCTCATGTACCCATGCCCATTCGCATTCATACAGTCTCACACACACGCACACACACACACACACACAAACTTTGGTGTAACATGTCAACAGTGAGGAGATGCAGCTTAAAATGCTGAACATTCTTCTTCACTACCAGCTGTATGGCCAAAAATGTAATGCAGATGTATCGACTATTCAGCGTTTTTTTTTTTTTTTTTTTACTAATGCTGCTCATCTATCCCTTTTTCTTATTGCATTTGTAAAGGACAGCTTCCGCAGAAACTATATAAACCTATATAAGCCACTTTCAAAAATAAATAACAAATAAAATGGATCATTGAACAGCATTACCTGGCTTACATAGTTATGGCATAATTCTGGGAAATTAGTTTGTTTCCCGTAGGGAGCATAAGTGTAGTGGAACTATATGCTGTCAGTAAGCTGATGGGGAAGGAGGGGCTCCATGATAACACAACACAGTGGGTGTTGCTGATAAGGACATTGTCACTGCCCCTTCAGAAAAGAGCTGGACCTTAATTTTAAATGCTGGGATTGTCCTTTTAAGTTATCAGCTGGTTTAAGTGGCAACAGCTTCTTGCTGCTCTGAAGGTGCTACTTAAATCTGCAGCAAACAGCTTTTGAAGCTGCAGCATGGAAGAGCTTTATTTTTGCTTATCTAGTTAGAGAAGTCTGGAAGGTCTAGTCAGCAAAAGTAACTAGGGCACCAAGTGACCTAGCTACAACTCAGCCTCACTTGACCACCACAACAAAATAAACAAACCGAAGCAAATCATACACACCCAAGTGGGGGGCTTCACCCTCACCCCCCCCCCCAAATAAATATACCAACTCTAAGATCGCACTACAGTGGGGAAAATGGAAAAGTTCACCATGGTGGTCAAGTGTTTCATTTCCCATAGTAAAATTCCAGTGATACAACCATTCGTGAAAGTAAGATTTTTGGCAAAGTCATCTCGTCCTTTTAAGTTTTGGGAAGGTAAAAATTCAATAACGTAAAGGGGATCCATATATATATATATATATATATATATATATATATATATATATATATATATATATATATAATACCTGCATGAAAGCTCTTCTCTCTGAGTTTTTAGTTACATTTCTCCATATAAGGCCATCATTGCCATATATTTCATTGTTTGTTGCACTGCTCTAATTTAGGTAAAACCCATTATATATCTATGTCAAACACAGCTACAAAGAGATGTATAGCTTTTGTAATGTCATTAACTATATTTCTTTGTTTTAAAACTGATTTGAAATAGATATGAACAATTCTGACAAGAAAGTTGAAGAAAATCAATTGTTTAGTTTCTGTGGCAGCATGAAGTAAAAGTGGAAAGTCTGAAAATTAGGCCATTACATGTTCATAGGTTCATAGGTTCATAGGTTCATACTAGGCTATCTGCCCTAGGGCATTTATAAGCCTAGCCAGAATGTGTTTGGCTTTCGCCACCCATTTTAAATTTATTTTGCTATGCCCTTTTTCGAGGTTAATATACTGTGCCTCTGTCTAACAGTGACACAGAAGTGATACCCGGGGTAAACCTACGATCTCCCATCCACTCATCAAGATTCCTCTTGAAGAGAGTCAATGAGGGACTCTGCCTAACCTGGACTGGGATTTTATTCCAGAGTGAAGGGAGCCTCTGGGTTATGAATCTGTCCCTCCAGCATGTCCTATTTATTTCACTGCTGAGGTTCAAGTCTCTCGAGCGCGTAGCTCGATTGGATTTGGATTTTCTGAGGTGCAGCATGTCCATTAATTCCGGGTTTGACATGGCTTTATACGTCAGGCACAGATCACCTCTGAACAGGCGGTATGCCACCGAGTAGAGCTGGAGTTTCTTTAACCGGGCAGCATATGGCATCTGTTTGAGCCCTTTGATCCTCTTGGTGAGGTATTTTGGGGTCTTTCCAGTTGCTGCAGGTGTCTGGTAAGGTACATCCCAAAAGGGGCATTGTACTCAATTATGGGCCTGATGAGTAAAGAGGCACGATGACCTCCCCTGATCTAGATGTGAATCCCTTCATGATTAGGTGGGCTATATAAAATGTTTTTCTAACCACTTTGGCCACGTGGTTGTCAAATGAGAGATTGCTATCAACTTGGGTCCCCAGGTCCCTAATTACTTCTTCTGTACTTAATGGATTACCACCTATGTGGTAATTTGTGGGCACTTTGTTTTTGCCAAAGGGGATGACTATACACTTTTAGCATTTAGCTTGAGGCCATGGCTCTGGCACCAGTTGTCTGTTTCTATGAGGCCCTTTTGGAGGATGCTTGTGTCGGCTGGAGAGTCGATTATGGCGCCCAGTTTGCAGTCATCTGCGAACTTGGTCAGCCACAGTCCTTCCGTGTTGGCCTGTACCTCCGAGAAATATATACCGAACAAGAGAGGTCCCAGGACTGAGCCTTGTGGGACACCACTTGTAACTGGTTTGGAGTCTGACATGGCTCCAGCAATTCTAACCATGTGGGTTCTGTCCTTGAGCCAGTTTGCAATCCATCTAGTGACATAGGGGTTTATATTTAAGCTGGTGAGCTTATCTATAATGCCCGAGAGGGATTGTATCGAAGGCTTTGCGAGGTCCAGGTAGGCTGTGTGGACCACCTTCCCTCGTCAATGGCCTTGGTGACTGTTTCAAAGAAATCAACCAGGTTTAAGAGGCAGGATCTGCCCTTAACAAAGCCGAACTGGGTAGGATCCAGTGTTTGTAGGTCCCCAATATCTTTATTTATGAGGTCCATGATGATCCTTTCCATAGCTTTGCAGACCAAGCTAGTCAGGCTTATGGGGCGATAGTTTCCAGGATCCATTGAGGCACCACCTTTATGGAGAGGGACCACTGTTGCTGCACGCCACTTTTGGGCACATATCCTGTAGTAAGGCTGAGATTGAACAGTAGTTTTATGTTTGGGTTTAGCTCTTCTTGGAGTTTATGTAGGACGCAGCCGGGACACCATCTGGTCCCATTGATGCTGTGTTTTTGCTTTGGAGAGGCGGCTCTACCTGAGCATCTGAGATGTCAGGGGCAGCACTCTGCTGGGATAGATATTTGCCCTTTGGTGGGGAGGGTGGGGACTTTGCTGAACCTGTCAGCTAGGATGTTGGCAATGTCTGTGGGTTCTGTGTATTTTTGTCATTTTGGACTAATTCTGAGCATATCTGGGAATTACCACCCAGGTTCCTAACATAACTAAAGAAAGCCTTGTGATTATCCTTAGTGTCCTGTGCAATTTTTCTCTCAAAGCTGGCCTTAGACAATTTTATGTGTGCCCGTAGTTTTTGCTAATACTGATCAGTGATGCCTTCCTTTTTGGGATTTTGCTCTATCATTTAGTAGCTTCCTCCTTCTATTGTATAGTTTGTTTATGGCTGGGGTCCACCAGACAGGACGCCTGCCTTTGGAGGATTGGGTCTTGGTTCTATTTGGGATGTCATGATCCACGCATTCCTGAAGGTGTTCATAGAATGCGCTTATAAAGGATTCTGGGTCTGGGCCAGATTTTCCACAGGCCGGGGCTTTGAAGGATTCCACCTCAGTTTTGAGGAGTGTGAAATTTGCTTTAGAGAAGTTTTCACTGTGGTTTTCTGGGCAGGGGGTGGCGTTGGGATGTGAATATCCAGTGAGATTAGTTTATGGTCAGATCTTACCAGTGAGGGATACACTTCTGGTCTGGAGCATAGAGTCCCCATGTTGGTGATGATCAGGTCCAGTATGTTTTCCCTACTTGTGGGAGTGCTAACAAGTTGTTCCATAGCATTTCAGTTTATAAATTCTAGGAACCATTGGGCTAGGGTGTTGGAGCTAGAGTAATGCTCCCAGTCTATGTTTGGTAGTTTAAGTAGCCCAATATAATGGTGTTTGTTGAGACCTTCATATTTTCCAGTGTTCCCAGGAAGGCCGAGTGGGGTTCCTGGGTTTGGGAGGGTGGTCTTTAGCAGGCTATAAACTGGAAGGCAGTTTTACCCACTGTTAGTTGCACATGGACAGTCTCTGATGCTTCGTGCTGTGCCACCAACCTGGAGTTGTGGGTATCTTTGATGAATATCGATACTCCCCTCCTTTTGTGGTTCGGTCCAAGTTTTGGGGCCGAAAAGCATGGTATGAGGTATAACCTGGTAGTGCTGGGGTGCTCTCGGAGCCCTGAACCAGGTTTCTGTTACTGCACAGATATCGATGTTCTCCATGCTAAGGAGAGTTTCGAAAAGGCATCTTGAGGTTTAGACTTCTGGCCTGCTAAAAGCTACACTCTTGCTGGAGGGGAGTTGGATGGCTAATGTTTGGGTCAGAAATGGGGTTTGGAATGTAAACTAGAAATGTGGGATATATGAGGGACAGAAAGGAAAAAAGGGGAGGAAGGACCAAGGGATAATCAGAAGAGTGATTCTGGTGGTGTGCTCACCCTAGATAATACAAAAAACAATGGCTAGAGTAAGGTCTTTAGACAAGGCACGTACTTAGAAGTTATTATCTCTGAGCTGTTTTCAGGGGTTTTAATCACTGGACCTGCTTTAGCAGAGGACAACGGTCAGGAGGAATTATTGTCCAGAATGGGTATTGTAAGGATGAAGATTAGAGAGGACACAGCTGAAAAAGTTAAACACAAAAGTTACTGAAGGTAGTTTTATAAGTCTTAGGTATCAAAGGGTGAGGGGAAGAGGTGGAGGTAAAAAGTCACAGCTAGAAAACTATTCACTACAGTTGCGAGTATCTTAAACAGCTTGGTCTAACTACACAACACTCATTACACACTGATTGTTTAATTAATCTTCTCAGATTAATTAAATAAAACTTGCACGCTCACACGCACGCACATCGCAAAATCGCATTCATCATGCTTGCGCACATACACTCGCATGTACCCATGCCCATTTGCATTCATGCAGTCTCACACACACGCACACAAGCACACACACACACACACACACACACACACAAACTTTGGTGTAACATGTCAACAGTGAGGAGATGCAACTTAAAATGCTGAACATTCTTCTTCACTACCAGCTGTATGGCCAAAAATGTAATGCAGATGTATCGACTATTCAGCGTTTTTTTTTTTTTTTTTTTTTTTTTACTAATGCTGCTCATCTATCCCTTTTTCTTATTGCATTTGTAAAGGACAGCTTCCGCAGAAACTATATAAACCGATATAAGCCACTTTCAAAAATAAATAACATAAATAAAATGGATCATTGAATAGCATTACCTGGCTTACATAGTTATGGCATAATTCTGGGAAATTAGTGCGTTTCTCGTAGGGAGCATAAGTGTAGTGGAACTATATGCTGTCAGTAAGCTGATGGGGAAGGAGGGGCTCCATGATAACACAACACAGTGGGTGTTGCTGATAAGGACATTGTCACTGCCCCTTCAGAAAAGAGCTGGACCTTAATTTTAAATGCTGGGATTGTCATTTTAAGTTATCAGCTGGTTTAAGTGGCAACAGCTTCTTGCTGCTCTGAAGGTGCTACTTAAATCTGCAGCAAACAGCTTTTGAAGCTACAGCATGGAAGAGCTTTATTTTTGCTTATCTAGTTAGAGAAGTTTGGGAGCTCCAGTCAGCAAAAGTAACTAGGGCACCAAGTGACCTAGCTACAACTCAGCCTCACTTGACCACCACAACAAAATAAACAAACCGATGCAAATCATAGACACCCAAGTGGGGGGCTTCACCCCCCCCCCAAATAAATATACCAACTCTAAG
>NC_056743.1:420726423-420873923 GCF_019279795.1 Protopterus annectens | reverse complement strand
AACTACTTTTTGTGCCAGGGTTTAGGGGAGTATTAATGGAGGACAGGAATAGCTTTGGGTTGTTATTGTGAGTTTTTTTTAAGGTTTGAGTAGTATTCTTTCTTGTCTTTGTATACAAGTTTTTTTCTCTGGTTACGAAGTTGATTGTACTTTAATAAGTCTGAGCTGTTTTTGAGTTTATGCCACAGCTTTCAGATTTTTGTCCCTAGTTATGCCTAGGACCCAGTTGAGTAGTGTGCTGAAATAAACAATTGGGTAACTAACATAGAAGTTTGTAAGGAGAACAGCTGCAGAGAATACTCTGTTACTTGAAATCTAGTTTGTCTGTCAAGTAAGTTCCCACATATACCTGCTGAAAGTGGAGCATATTACTTTTATTCTATTTACACTTTGTCATCCAGGTTAGTTCTACTAGACTACCAGCCTCTTTTTAGGTAGTATCCATACTGATTAGGGTGACATTTGGCAAGAACACTGGGGAAATTGCTCTAGTCTCTCAGTAGCTGGCTGCTGTAGTGAGGTGGATGATTTTAGTGAAGCAAGTGAACAGTTCAAGAGAAGGTGATTATAATTATAACCTGGAGGTGTACAGACACTTACTAGAGATGGACATACAGGATGAAGATATTCTTTGGGTGAAGGGAGTGTTATGGTTGAAAATTGCTGATAAAATTGCAGCTATGGACAGTACAGTGAAGGTAGGTGTTTTCCATGGTCCTTGATCTAAATCTTCAGTTAAGAGTTTCTTCAGTTATACAAGATAAAATTGGAGGGTAAAAACAGCCAACTTTGATTACTATCAGTAATTCCCACCCACAGGAAGTGATCTCAGTGCTTAAGGTCAGAGGTCATTTGTTGATGTTGAGAGAAAAAGGATAGCAAAATAGGAGGTTCTTTGTATGGCAGAAGGCTTGATTCAATATTAATTCTTATTAAGATAAAGATACCCTTGTGAGGGGACCTATAGATGTTATAACTTCTGGAGTAAATTAGTAACTCCTCTTGGAGAGACAATTCTGTAGATGAAAGCTCTGGCTGACTTTAATGTGGAAACAATTTATAATGCTTGTTTAGAGATAGAAACAGCTTTGCAAGCTACAACACAGAACTTTGGGAAAAGAGCAGGTATGTGCAACTTTGTCAGACTTTGTAGTATATGATTTACATCTACACAGACAGTGACTGCTGAAACACTGTGAACCTATGCGCAGTTTGGAGATGAGAAAACACAAATTGGGGAGATGGACTGGGGTGGAGATGGTAACGTGAAACTGTAGTACACGTGCATTTAAAACACACTGATAATCAAATTTCTGTTCAAAATAATAAATATAGCCTTTAAAGGCCAACCCAAAGTAGTGCTTTCTCTGTGATAAAACTGGGCATATTAAGTGAAACTATGTTGATCTAGCACATAAAGAATGTGACCAAATAGGTCACAACAAACAGAAATGCGATAAAATGTGCATGGGTAAGGATGGGAGAAATAACATTTTGGGTGGAATGCCCACAAATAATCAGCAGTGGGCAAAGAAGGTTGAAGAAATAAACAGATTCATGTGTATGCCTATACAACATTAGCCAGAAGGTTATGGGATAACACTGAAGTGGGGTTTCCTACAGAATACGTTGTTATAAGATGTGAGGATTTTAATTCCAGATTGACAGAGGTTAAAAAAGGAAAGGAAAATAGAAAATGTAGAGGTTAGATCTGGAAAGGCCTTAATAAATAAAAACAGATTATGTTCAAGGGGGCTGAAGGCTGGCTCACTTCAGGTGGAATTTAATTACTAAAAGAGATTGCATCAGCATTATTATTATTGAGTTATCTGGACAGATTAGGTACATGATGGTAAATGTGTTCACAGATCTTGAGGCTTAAATATTTATCTTAGAGAATAATAAAAATATGTGAACTGAATTGTGCTTGGCATTTAAGCTCAGGAAAAACATACATGAGAAACAGAAAATATCAGTTTATTAAACCACTGTCCTGGCAAGAGTTACAATTTGATTGTAAAAAATTGGATGGAATGGTAATATACTGTCTCAAAAAGAAGTTAATTTCAGGTTATAACTGGAGGATACAGAAAGATAAACAAAAAGGGCAGATGAATATAGCAAGTTAATACATGGATATAATGAAACCATCTTCAATGAGAAAGATATTAGTTTAGTTGCATTGCTCAGGACTATAGTCAAATCAGCTAAAATATTGGAAATAAGGTAGGACCCGTGAAGAGTTGCCATTTGAAGTTAAAATGCAAAATACACAATCATGTGAATAATCCGGAAAAAGTTCTTGGACAATACATGTGGCACATTCAGGTATTATGCAACAGATGCAAATGTTTTTTCATTAAAACATTTATTATATCAAAGAATAAGGATAAGAAACACATGTTAATATGTAGAAAAAGTGTGGCAAGAACTGGATAAACCTGTTAATTTATTACAGTGAAAAAAATAGTCAAAGTCAGTGTTAACTGTACCCCAAGAGAAGATGGTATTCTTCATTTTAATTATAAAAAGTCGTAAGAATACCAGTATGAGAAATTACTGATGCTTAATGAATAGAGCTCTTCTTGTGCACGCATTACCCTTTATAATCAATACTGTGGCTCTATACTAAAGCTGACATGGAAAGCCCAGAGGAAAACATACTGGACAATTGGAGATCATTTTTTTGGTTGAACTGTGATTACAAAATGTTGATGTGTATGGTAAAAAGAGAATGCAAGCGCAAATAAGTATGTTTTTCTACCTAACAAATTACAAGGCATTACTAATGGCTTAGGAGTATCAGGAATATTGTGGTTAGTAATAGAATGTAGGAGACAAATTCAGTTAGGAGGTAAAGTAGGACTACTGTGGAAACCTGATTATCACAGAAAGTATGATTCCATATTTCATGGATCATTAGGGTTTAGCAAGAGAATAGTATTGTGAATAACATGTTTATGATTATTTTTGTGTTTGATCACTAGTGAATGGATATGTTGGAGTACCCATATTAATGAAATCTGGATATTTAAGTACTTTATTATTTGGACTTGCTATGTATTGTCTTTAATATAAAACAAAACATAAATAAAATAAAAATGCTGTATCAGTACAGTAAAACCAGCAGTATTTATTCGAACTACAAAGCCAATAGTTAGTGCTTTCGTCTCCTCAATTGGAGACTTCTTCAGACTTAGGCTTCAACACTCCATTAAACATTTATATACTCATTAACCTGTCACATGATTTCAATTTAAACATGTCACATAGCTACATTTAAAAAGATAATAACAATATCTAATAAGTAAATCACAGTGCTTAATGAAACTATTCACAATACATCTATTCTAAAACTGACTTAGTGTTTTAACCCCTTCCTTCTCAAATACATTGCAAACTCCTTCCTGTTATTTAATCCTGGGGGAAGCATGCATTTAACCTTACTTACCAGTAGTACTGTAACCAACCTAACTCTTCTTCAACATTAATAATATTATGTTCATTCATTAAAACATCTAATACTATACACTTAAAATTGACTTTACATTTCTTTTCTATATAATGTTTGCTCATAGCATTTTTCATGTATCCATGTGTGATCGCATAATTATGTTCATAATTCCTTCTATATAACTTATAGTTCTTCCCACATAGAATGATCTACATTCAAAACACATAAGTAAATATACTAAATTTTTAACTTTGCAGGTAAATCTTCCAGGAACCTGTACTACTACTTTTCCAACTTCCAATTTATTGCCATCAGTATACAAATACTGGCAATAATTACAGTTGAAACACTTTACCATTCCCCTCTTATGTTCAACTGTTTTGGGCCTATTTAACTTACTTTGAAAATAATCTTTATCTTTTTTGCACAAACCTTGGTTCAGCTCCTACCTTTTCTAAAATTTCTCTATTTCCTTTCAATATTCCCCAATTTCTCCTTACAATACTTTTTATAGTGTTGGAATCTGTACTATTTTGTACTGCTAATACTGTCTTAAAACTACTGTCTACACCTCTTTGGACCTTAATATTATTTTCTACTGAAATTTTTCTTCTTCTGTTTTCTACTACTACTTCTAATAAGACTTCTACTTCCTTCTGTGGATAACCTCTTATTTCCATTGTGTTCTTTAGTTAAATTACTTATTCTTTTCAACTGTCCCCTTAACTATATTTATTTTCATCTTCTTAGGATGTAGGCTGGAATAATGCAAATACATATTATTCTGAAAGTCCTTTTTGTATATTTTAGAAATCAATTTGTTTCCTTCCTTGTAAATAGTCTGTTTGTGTCTTTCGGCTTTTCCCGGTTAGGGGTCGCCACAGCGGAACTCCGGTCCGCGAATGATTGGTGGTGGATTTTTAAGTACCGGGTTACCAGCCCTGACACACAACCTTCAACGAAGGAACGCCCCATTCACTTATGCCTCCACACAGAAGACACTCTAGCTGAGAATCGAATGGGACGTCTTGCTATGAGGCGACAACACTACCGCAGCACCACCACCTCCAAAAAGTTAATTTTGTCTCGATCATAATTATAAGAAAAGCTTAAATAGGAACAAACATTATTAATGTACTCAAATAATTTTACTAATTCATTTTCTTAACCTCCCCATATCAAAAGGACGTCATCAATAAAACGCAGCATTTTTATTATGCATTTTTTTAACTCGCTTTCTAGTATGTTTGCAGTCTCCCAGCCTTGCATGTAGACATTGGCATAACTTGGGGCTAGTGCTGCACCCTTCGCAACACCATTAGTCTGAACAACTTTCTGCTCATAAAAATCCAAATAATTATAACTTAACACTAAATCTAGCATCTCCATTAGAAGTTCCACAGTACTAGAAGAAAATTCTTTAGATTTTAATAACTCTATTCTAACAGTTTCCATACCTTCCTTGTTTGGAATCATGGTGTAGAGAGAATTGATGTCTAGGGTGACTAATATATCTGCATCTGTTACATAAATTCCTTCTATCTTTTTAGACAGTCTTAACTACCTTTTATATAGGATTTGCTCTTTGGCACTATCTTCTGCAAATGTTTATCTACAAATACAGAAATTCCTTCAGTTTTACTGTTTTTGCTTGCTACCATCAGTCTTAAAGGTGGTAAATCTAAGTTTTTGTGGATCTTTGGAATTCCAAAGATCCTACTTATTTTGGGGTTAGTGTTGCTTAAATTTCTTTTTGTTCTTTTATCTATTCTTCCTGTATAGAACCATTCTTCTATACAGGAATCAATTTGTATATATCCTTTTTTAACCTCTTTCATCATAACGATTCTATAAAAATCTTTGTCTGCTAACATTTCCCCCATTTTTTGTTCATATTCATTTTTATCCAACAATACCATTGCCCCACCTTTATCAGCTTTAAAAATTAATACTTCATTTTTGATAAGCAAGTCAAAACATTCTTTTTTTTCTTTGTTAAATTATAGTATTTAAATGCAGTTTCACTGTCTAACATTTCCAACATTTGTGCTTTGCAAACATTTAAAAACATGTCTAACTCTTTAATCAAGGGCAGGTTACAGCAACTAGGCTTGTAAAATTCCACATTATTATATCTTTGGGTCGCAAACAAAATATTCAAGTTAAGCCTTCTGACAATCTCTTATTTCATTTATCATTATCAATTTGTTTGCTCTTTGAGCTGGGGCAAAATTCCACCCCTCGCTCAAAACATAACAGTCATCTTTAGTTAGTTCATAACTAGATAAATTAATAATTTTGAAGTTCACTGTACCTATGTCTTCCAGGACTGCTTCTTCTTGTTCTAATTCCTTCCTTGGCCTCTCTTGGCAAATGGGTTTTTTGCTGTTGGTACTTGTTTTGATAATTAAATCTCTCCTGATTTCCTGTTGCTATCACTTGCGCCCAAGACCTTTTTTGGTTATTGACCCTTTGATAAACATCAATAATTTGTTGGCATTCACTAACTTCTTTCTCTTTGGGTTGTAACACAATATTCATTTGGTTGGCTTCCTTAACTTTCGGTCTCATTGCTTGTTCGGTAACTTTGACCACTTGAGCATGTTTAGGCTCCTTTTTATTGAATAGGTTTCCATTTACTGTTTTCCCACTCTCGTGGCTAACTATTTGACCGTTTGCCCTGCTATTCAACCACTCTGATCCTCTTAGCATGTTTACGTCATCTTCGAATGGTGTGGTATTTTTCGTCATTACTTTACTCTGTATGGCACTTTGGAGTTGTAAGCCATACTTCTCAAGATGTGCCAAGCCCGCTCTCAGCTAGGTAATAGAATTTTTGATATCTACATTGCTAAGTATTTTTCTAGCCATTCGTTTTCTTAGAGATAATACTTCTCTCTATCTTATACTTTGTGAGTTTTTCTCCCCTTTCCTATGCTTTTTGGTAGTCTTAGTACCATTATTGGTACGGGACCCTCCCTTACCCTTGAGGTAATTACCTTACCATCATTTGTATTTCCCTCTTCTTTCCTCCTGCTTCCTTCTATAACAAAAAAAGTGGATATTTTCTCCCTTCTGTGTGTTTACCTTCTTATTTCTGCTGCTGATTAAATCTCGTGATTATATTGTTTCCCTTTCTGTCTAGCTACTAGCCTCTTACAAATATGTCTGATAAGAAAGGAATGACCAGGTTCAAACAGTGTGGGCAAAAATGCCCATTTCTGATGGGCATCTTTTGTGTGTCTACTGTCTCAGAGTTACTCACCTCCAGATACAACCTCCGTGTGACCTGTGTAAAAATTTTAGCTCTCGCACTCTGGCAGAGCACAAGAATAAGCTGATTCTGAAGGGCTTATAAAAAAAACTTCCAGGAAAGAAAAGAAAAAGAGAAGATATTCAGTTCTAGCTTCCCAGAGTTCTATGGAACTGAAACGCTCTCAGACAGTATCTGAACCAAAAATACCTAAAATGTCTGCACTGACTATTTCAGCTGCAGAGCCCATGACTAGCTCTATGGTGCTGAAGTTGGCAACCATGGAACCGACAACACTGATATATTCTTCAGTACCAATAGTTACTTCAGTATCAGACAATTTCTGCACAGACAATGACTTCCTTCATGACTCCATCCTTGGTGCCAAAACCTGAAACTTTGCCCAGGACCAGATACTCGCCTACTACTGACCCCTTCCTTGGACAAGAATATAGTCCCTTTCTTAACAGACTTGACTCTCCTTTCAGAGTATCAACACGGTCCATCAGGAATCTTTCTAAAATAGACGTAGTGAGGCTCATTGATCAGCTCTTGGCAGCCGAGGAATTCTGAGCCCTATCAAGACTTCCCTCCCACCTGGAACCAAAGGTTTTTCTGCACAGACTCCAACATATCCTCCTTCAAGCTCTTCACAGGCTTTGGAGCCCTCTGTACCGATGCCTACCCCAGTGCCTATGCCTTCGGTTCCTGTGATGTTCCCTTCCACAGTTCCACAGCCCACCCTCTGGACTTCGCTCCATTCAGAGCTGGTCCACCCTTGGCACAGTGACCCCTAGTTTGGCGCCAATTTTTTCTATGGTGCCATCTACGGTTCTGGCTGTTCCAGCAGCTCCAAATCCTCTCGGGGTTACTATCCTGGAGGTGGGCTCATCAGAGTGGGGTGTTACCCTGGTTCCCAGGTTGTTTTTCTCTGTTCCAGGCTCCCATCCCTCTTCAGGTGGGCCTGCCTTCCAGGTGATGGAGAGGGTTCTTGCTTCCACAAGCATGGAGTTGGAATCTCCAGCATCAGAACCTGACCTTTCCCTTTCCTCTGGCATGCAGTTGATGCAGCCCACTATGCAGGGACTTCGAGCACGGGCACCCACTCTTTGGAGTTCTCCTCAGAATATCCCACTGAGGAGCCACCCTGAAAGAGAGCATGCAAGAGGAGACACGTGGATTCCCCTGAGGAATCAGTCACAGACGATACGGATTTCGATGAGGAAGAAGGGTCCCCATGGTCACCCCCTGAAGATGTCTCATTCGAAGACATACGGGAGATACTGAAACAGAGGGGCAAATGGAAGCCCATCAACCCTTCTACTGAGGAATCTGTATTCTTGCAAGCCTTCTGTGCTCAGCCATCTACTTCCTGGGTGACCCCTCCTGCAGTTGAGCTGATTAAACACATTGTACAGCATGCCTGGACAGCCTCTGACAATGTTCAGCCAATTCCCTGGAGGCCAGATAAAATTCTCTCTCCACCAGAAGACCACCCTCACTGGTCCAGAAGTTTGGTAGTAGACTCCATGGTTGTGACGGCGGCCACTAAGAAAGAGCTAGTGGAAGAAAGTTTGACTGTCCATCCTTCGAACAGGGAGTCACGACCAACAGACTAGGAAAGCGGACTTGCGCTTCAACGACCTTTGCCATATGGTCACTGAATTACATGGCATATTTTACACATCTCCAAAGGGACCTGATTACAGAACCTTCAGGTACTTTGGGAGAGGTATTACCTGAAGAGGTGCAAGATAAAGTCACCTCTCAGCTTGCCACCCTAGAGTCCATCTCTAACTCCTCCAAGTGGCTGATGGCTCACACAACTGAGGGGGCAGCCAGATCTGCCGCTTCAGGTGTTGTCATGAGACGTCACGGCTGGATGCGCTTATGACACTTCACGGACCCCTTCAAGTCTTCCTTCAACAATGCTCCTGTTGATGGGTCTTCCTTGTTTGGCTCAAACGTTAAGGACACATTAGTCAGGTGTGAGAAGGATGGAAAGACCCTACCTGCTGTGGGCATATGTTTTTCAACCCCTCAACGATCCTACTCCAGCAATCAGAGGGCAGAAAGATGTAGTTCAAGAAATCTCAAGGACCTGTCTGACACTTGTGGTGAGCAATCCCCTCGGGGAAGAGAAGGGAACTCATCAGGGAGACACTCCTACCATGGCAGAGAGGTCCTGCGAAACCAGGGTTCCAGAGATTACTTCTCTGGTCAGCCTTTCAGCACTCCTGAAGAGCGGCCTGATTGCTTACCTCTGGA
The DNA here is from genome assembly GCF_019279795.1 of Protopterus annectens. Taxonomy (NCBI): domain Eukaryota; kingdom Metazoa; phylum Chordata; order Ceratodontiformes; family Protopteridae; genus Protopterus; species Protopterus annectens. The sequence continues at coordinate 420,864,948 of NC_056743.1, read as the reverse complement.
AGCAGTCAGGGGACATTTTTCCCTGCACCACTTGGCTTGGCAATTGATAACATCAGAATCCTGGGTACAGAGGATAATGACCAGAGGTTATCATATCCCCTTCAACCTTTACTGCAGGCCTCTAAGGCGAATCCCATATGTTCCACCCAGTCAGAGGGATGCAGCAGCGCTAGAAGTTCAAAAGCTGATAAGAAAAAGAATCATCCAATCAGTCCTACCAGACCAAATGGGATCCGGATTTTACTCAAGGTTCTTTTTAGTGCCAAAAAAGACAGGGGAATGGAGGCCAGTTTTGGATCTTAGCATACTGAACAAGATCGTCAGACAATTAAAATTCCGGATGGTCACGGTTCAGTGCATTCTTCCTTTTCTGGGGAAGGATGACTGGATATAAGTACTGCTTGATTTCTTCCTAACTTCAGAATATCTGCCTAAATACTTCATCCTTAAATTTTTAGGGTCTACGTATTAGTTTCCCCTCAAGTGTTTGGCAGTGCTCTGTACAGACTCAGACACCTTGAGTGACACCTTTCCTGTAAAATGAATATATAAGGAAACAGCTCCAGTACTTAGTAATAATGACCATCCCTCCTGGGATGTCTAAACGTCAGTTCCGTGTGCTTTTTCCTATTATGGTGGGCTTGGGCATTTTGAGGCAGTGTAGCAACTGCCTCATGTACGCAGACAACCCTCTCCTCTTTCGTCCCAACACTCATACTTGTGAGAGATGCACTAATATATCCAAAATGTAAGCCATACACTCACAAGCTAAGACTGGAATAGCTGATCAAGAGGAGAAGGTCAACACCTGCACCACACCACATGCAACACAGAGCCCCCCAGAACACCCACCATCACAGCTCTCACATAAAACACAAACCACACACACCTTCACGGATGTTCTCAATAGAAATCTACCCAAACAGCAGAGACCTCAAAGACAGAAATGCACCGACCACCACAACACAGTACAAACCACAAGACACATAGTTCACCTACACAGTGTGCCCCTCAGCCTAAGCCACTAAGGCAAAACAGCTTGCCCAATACACTAATCACAGGTGACTCGACAGTGAGGCACACTGATGTCCTACTCACTAGGTTGAATAAGGAGGTAACAGTCAGTTGTCTATCAGGTGCCAGAATCCGACACAACACACGCACTCAGGTCACTCCACAATAAGTACAAGTATGACTCTGTCGCTGTCCATGTGGGTGTGAATGACCTGAGACGCACCTCCCTGGAAAGGAAAAAGAGACATGGAGGAGCTCTCGGATTATGTGGCCCAGGCATGTATGACCCTAGCCCTGAGCAGCATTCTACCATCACCCAGAATTATACCGCAGTACAAGCAGAAGATGATTGACTTCAACAACTGGCTAAGTTTCTGGTGCCATTCTAAGGGATCCAGTATCTGTCTGCTTGGGATGACATGATGACAGACCTCGATGCTTTGCCAGAGATGGCCTGCATCTGTCACCCCTGGGTTTCCGGATGCTGGCTAAGGCTCTTGTTTTCCTATAGTGCCTTTTTTATGGGATGTTCCAAAAACCAAATTACCACCGTAAGAGCTATAAATAAATGCAATCGGAGGGTCATGCTCCTCAATGCTAGAAGTCTAAATCTCAAGATGTACTTGCTCGAAGCACTCCTCAAAATGGAGAACATCAACATTTGTGCTGTAATGGAGACCTGGTTTAAAGCAGGAGAAAGCATCCCTGCACTACCAGGCTATAACTCATTCCACACCTTTCAGCCTCAGAACATGGACCGAATCTCCAAAGGCGGTGGTGTCTCCATATTCATAAAGGATATGCACACCTCCAGACTAGTCGCCCAGCATAACGCATCTTAAATACTTCAGGTACAACTAACATTGGGTAAGATGGTGATTCAGGTTGTAGCCTGCTATAGGTCCCCAACCATGTCCCAAGACTCTCACTCCACGTTCCTAAGCACACTAGAGACTGTTAGGGTCCAACCCAACACTCTCATGCTAGGTGACTTCAACTATCCCTCCATCAACTGGGAAAACTACTGGAGCACCCTGGACCAGCTCATTCTTACCACCCCTACAGGAAGCAACATCCTTGACCTGGTTATTACTAACATGGGCAACCGTTGCTCTACACCAATAGTCAATTCCTCCCTGGTTAGATCTGACCACAAACTAATCACCATGGAAGTCCACATCTCACCCACACCTCCTACAAAGGTAACCACCATGAAAAACTTCTCCAAAGCTGACTTTGGACTCCTTAAAACAGAGGTGGGTAACTTCATAGCACCCATGTCAATGGAAAATATATGCATGACTGCTGAATCATACACCAATGCATTGTACGAACACGTACATAAATGCATGGAACTAACCATACCCAACAGAACCAAGATGCTCTCCTCCAAAAAAAGAAAGCCAGTCTGGTGGTCCCCTGCCATTAATAAACTCTACAACAGAAGGAAGAAACTGTTGCAGAAAAAGGTGAAGTCCCAAGACTGAAAAAACTCCCTTATTAGCCTTTTAAAAAAGTTGAGATCCCTCATCAAAATCTCTAAAGCCAGCTATGAAGGCAGAATTGCAGCAGAGACTAAAAACAACCACAAAGCCTTCTATAGTTATGTCAAGAATCTCCATGGCAATACCCAGGTTTGCTCCGAGTTACTGCACAATGGTACCTCCTATACTGAGCCAACAGATATTGCCAGCATACTGACTGACAGATTCAGTGCCAACTTTACCCCTCCCCCCCCAAAGGACCAATCACAATACTGAGGAATGCTAGGCACCCAGCATTACTGCAGCACAGGTTAAACCTGCATTGTCCAAGGCCAAGAAATACAGTTTCCATGGGACCCTACAATATCCCTGTATGTGTTCTACATGAACTACAAAGTGAACTGGCACCACATCTGTGTGTCTATGCCCTGTTCAATCACAGCTTCACCTCAGGTTTGGCCCCTACCAAATGGCGCACTGCTACAGTCATCCCTCTCCATAAAGGGGGGAGAGACTACAGACCCTGGGAATTATCACTCCATTAGCCTGATGAATCTGATATGTAAGGCTATGGAGTGCATCTTCATGGACCTAATTAATATGGATATAGAGAATCTCCAAACTCTAGATCCCATGCAGTCTGGTTTTGTGAAAGGTAGATTATGCCTGCTTAACCTGGTTGACTTCTTTGAATCAGTCACCAGAGCTGTGGATTAGGGCAAGGTAGTTCATACAGCCTACCTCGATCTGGCCAAAGCCTTTGATACCATTCCCCACTCAGGAATTATTGATAAACTCACCAAACTAGGCATCAAGCCCTATATCACTAGGTGGGTTGCAAATTGGCTGACAGATAGAGCCCACAGAGTGAAAGTAACAGACTCCAAGTCAGACTGCCAACCAGTCATGAGTGGAGTCCCACAGGGATCGGTCCTGGGTCCTCTCCTGTTTGGCATCTACTTCTCAGAAGTCCAGGACAACACAGATGGACTCTAGCTGACTAGTTTCGTAGATGACTGTAAGCTGGGAGCCATTAACTCTCCAAGTGATGTAGACATCCCACAGAAAGCCTCACTGAGACCAATAAATGATGTCAAAACCATGGCCTTAAGCTTAATGCCAAAATATGCATCATCATCCCCTTTGGGAAAAACTCAGTTCCCACTAATTACAACATCGATGGGAGCCCATTGAACACTAAAAACATTATAAGAGATCTGGGGAAACAGGTTGACAGCAACCTTTTCTTTGACCACCACATTGCCACTGTGGTCAGAAAGTCCTTCTATGTGGCACATTTCATTACAAGGGTTTTGCATTCAGGAAGAAAGAGGTCATCATCTCTCTCTACTCTTCCCTCATTAGGCCAATCATTGAGTATAATGCCCCATTTGGCATGTACCACACTAGACACATGCAACAGCTGGATAGGCCACAAAAGTTCCTCACAAAGAGGATCCTAGGCCTTAAACACATGTTCTACATGGACAGACTCAAAGTACTCCAGCTATTTTCTGTTTTATATCATCTACTAAGAGGCAATTTCTACTTGACTTACAAAGCCAGGTCTGGCCCAGCTCTGTTAGAAATGCTACATCTAAAGAAATCCCAATCCCTCCGCACCACACACTCCACAGACCTCAACCTCATTACCACAATCAACAGAACATGCTGGAGGGACAGATTCATTACCCAGAGACTCTCCATGCTCTGGAATAGATGTCCCATATATGTCAAGCAGAGCACCTCACTGGCCATCTTCAAGAGAAATCTTGATGAGTGGATGAGAAATAGAAAGTTCACCCCGGGGATCACTGCAGTGGCTCTATTTGATAGAGGCACTGGGAATTAACAACGGGCAGCACAATGCCAGGGCACTTCTATGGGCTAGGCTTGTAAAGGCTTCAAGGTCATTAGTCTATTACACACCTATGTGCTCTATAGATCTTCAGGATATATATTATCACATAAAAATGGACAAATGATCCAGAAGATATCTCCGCTTCTGGCTGGGAGCCAATCATTACCAATTTTGAGTACTGCCCTTTGGTCTCTCCACAACCCCCAGAGTGTTCACCAAATGCATGGCAGTAGTAGTAGCTCACCTGAGACTACAAGGATTCCGCGTGTTTCCATACCTAGATGATCAGCTCCTCACCGCTCCAACCAGGAATCTACTGCTTCAAGCCATATCATACACTCAACTGGCAGAACAGCTAGGGATCTCCATAAACATAGAAAAATCAAAGCTGGTACCAACTTGAAGCTTAGAGTTCATTGTGGCAATGCCCGACAGAATATCCTGCCGAGTTGCCCTACCTCTTCACAGGCTACTAAGACTGAGATCTCAACATCAGATAATACTTTCTCAAAATCTTGTCCCAGTTTGACAGGTCCTACAACTGCTGGGCTCGATGGCAGCTACAATCTCACTGGTCCTACTAGCAGGATTCCATGTGAGGCTACTCCAGTGGCTGCCATCATCTCAATGGTTCTTCTAACACATCCAATGTCTTACCCAATCAGCATAACAAACCGATGTAAACAAGATCGGAGTTGGTGGATGAAGCCAGAAGAGAAGTTATGGTGCCATCACCCCCCCCAACCCAAAGCCACAGTGACCACGGATGCTTCCCTGATGGGGGAGGGGGCATTTTCAAAGAAAGATCATCCAAGGCACTTGGTCCCTCTTAGAGGCCAAACTGCATATCAATGTCCTAGAACTGAGGGTGGTGTTCTTAGCATTTCAGGCATTCCAAACAACCCTTCCATTTAGGACAGTTGCTATCCAATCAGACAATATGTCAGTAGTGTGGTACATCAACAAGCAAGGAGGAACCAGATCCTACCCTTTATGCCAGGAAGCCCTAAGAGTGTGGCAATGGGCAATAGCTTCCAACCGCTTTCTACTAGCAGTGCACATTCCTGGGAATCCCAATCTGATTGCAGACAAACTCAGCAGCAACATTTTGATGCCTCATGGTCTCTTAACCCCGTAGTAGCGACTCAAATTTTTCGCCATTGAGACCGGCCTTGCTACAACCTCTTTGCCTACCCTTTGAACCACAAATGAGCAGCTTCTTCGCTGTGACTCCCCCCCAGGGGGAGTCACCATAGATGCTCTGATACACAGTTGGCCCCCATGTCTACTTATGCCTTTCCCCCCCTATTCCCCTCATTCCACAGTTCCTGAAGAAAGCACAACAGCTGAGAAGCAAGGTAATCCTCATTCCACCCTATTAGCCCCATCAAGTTTGGTTTCCCCTTCCTATGGCCTCACTTGGTTCACTGATTGTGGACCCTGGATTCAACCCCAGGACTCCTATCTCACCCACAGGGGCTGGTCCATCCCAACCTTCACAGTCTCAAGCTGACCACTTGGTATCTCCACTTCAGCTGATTGTCAAGCAGATGAACCTATCTTCTCCAGTCCAAAAGATTCTTCTGGCTTCTCATAAACCCTCCATCAGGAAACTCTATCACAGTAAATGGGTCAGGTTTGCAATTTGGGATAAAGAACAAGGACTAGACCCACTTTCAATCCTGGTCCATAAGGTTTTGGAATACCTGTCAACTCTACTCCTTGCAGGAGCCTCAGCCTCTACTATTACAGTTCACCTAGTGGCTATCGCTAATTTTCATAATGGCTTTAACGACTCTTCATTAATATCCCACCGTAAAACCTTCATGAAAGGAGTTGTACACCTCAGACAGCCCATTAAAAACCCTACTGAACCTTGGAATTTGACTTTGGTCCTACAAACTTTTATCTGTTCACCGTTCGAATCTTCTGCCACATGTGGCAAAGTTTTTATCCTGGAAAACCTTATTTCTGGTAGCTATCACCTCAGCTAGGAGGGTATCAAAGTTGCAAGCTGTGTGTGTAAATCGCCCTTATTTGATTTTCCATAATGAGATAGTATCACTTCGAACTAACCCTTCCTTTTTCCCAAGGTCATCTCAAATTCAAATCTCAGCCAGTCCATTGATTTACCAGTCTTTTTCCCCAAAACTCTCTAACAAAGGTGAATACAGTTTACACATACTGGATGTACATAGACAGCTATGTCTTTACTTAGAACTAAATCCTTCAGAAAGTCAGACCAGATGTTTATAGCTTTTTCAGGCCCCAAACTGGGCAAAGCTGTTTCCAAAGTCACCTTGTCAAAATGGCTAACAGATTGCATTACCTTTGTCTATCATCAGAATAAGTTAACTTTGCCTACTAGAGTCAAGGCTCACTTCACCAGGTCAGTGTCCACTAGGGTGGCATTTCATTCCAGAGCCTCTATGGATAACATCTGCACAGCAGCCACTTGGGCAACCCCCCCCATACCTTTATCACACATTATGAATAGGACATGGTCTACAGGGACAGAGCATCCTTTGACTCAGTGGTGCTCATGAATATCCTTCCATAGGGCTGCCCAGCAGATAAAGTAGCTGTGGACTCGGTCCCATCAGTATGGAATGAATGAAGATTTGCAACATCAGGTAAAGAAGTTATGTCTTACCATAACGTTCCATCTGTGTTGTAGATCCTCATTCATTCCTGTTGTAGATCTTCATTCATTCCTTACATCCCACTCTCCTAACCCCCTGTCTGAAGACTCCTGGGGGATCTTTTGGTCCTGTCTGCCTGAAAGGGCATTTGCTCAGACAGGGTCTCCACTGTCTCTATTCCAGGCGGGCAAACTCGATCTGAAGATAGGAGGAGAGGGGCACTATGGGTAGGACTTAGCTCGAGAGTTTTTTGGCTGGCGCGAGCTTGTGTATTGGCCGAGTCAGTTCCGAGGAACGAAATGAAGTCCCATCAGTAAGAAATGAATGAAGATCTACAACACAGATGGAATGTTATGGTAAGACATAACTTACTTATTTATTTTATTTTACATTTATTGACCGGGACAGTCCAACTGGATACTTGTCCATTTTCAGTGGATGCCCGTGGAGAAAAGCTCCAAGATGCAAACAAAAATACATTGCATAATACATAAAACAAAAATATAAAGTATACAGAAAGATTATTTACAGATTATTTCAGAAAAACAAGTGATGAATTTAGTAAGCAACAGATTACTAACAGGCCCTACTGAAGGATATCTTTTTATGTAGATGATATGGTTATGACAGTTTAGAAAGATTCAAAGAGGTCATGATAAATGTACTACAAAGCTAGGTCTGAGAACTTGTCCTAGTAAAAGTGAAGGAGTTGGATATCATGGGATTTTAAAAGGACTGCCTTTTTGTTCTGTTTTGGATTTTAGGAATTTGTTTTGTGGGTGAAAGAATTATTAAAAGTCAGTGGTGAACCATTTTGGTTAGGCAGCAATGTACATTAGAAAAATAGAGAATATGCCTTATGTTATATGACAAAAGTCCAAGTTATTAAATGTTATATTTTCCATTAGATATATACATTTTAAAAGCGTGTTTGCAATTTACAATTAGAAACTGCTATAATGTTTTCTCCCTAGAATATGGAGCACTAAGCACCATAAAAGAGGACTATTATATCAGGATAACTAAAACAGCAGATTAAGAATTCTAAATGCATTTTTATGTTGTTATCCCATTTTCTTAAATGCATTTGTAAAAGTCAACAACAGTATTTTTCAATGATACTTAAGAATGCAGAATTAAAGGAATGACAGTGAAACTGATTTAAAAAAGTGTTAAAAAAGTGGAGACACGTAAATTCTTTGAAAAAATTCAGAAAAAGGGAATCACATTCCTGGGTTTCACCAGGGACATTAAAGTGGAAACAACAAATGTATGTAATATTTTTTTCAAGCCAGGGTGGAAAGTTTTGGAAACATCAAAGTTAATAATAGGCATTCAAGAAAGAATGCATATTTGTCAAAACATTTTTTATAACAAAATTTATTTTGCGGTTAGCAGATACAAAATAGCAGTTAAAGGTGAAATGTTCTATGAATACTACAAGGAAAGGTTATGTGGAAATCTAGAAACTATTGAGCAACTTTTTTACAATGTGAGTAGGTGAAAATTTTATAATAATATCATACTATAATGCTAGGCTGTTGACCCCAAGAGATTTTTTTAAGCCTAGCCAATAAAATTTGATAGATATTGGTTCCAAAGTTTTTTTAAGGTATATATACTTGGGCCATACTCAATGTAGGTTCATTGACAGGATGTAACTTGGAAGTGGACAACATCATGGTACGGAAGAGGTTGGACAAATCACTTGGCTTGGGATCTACTACAATAAACTCTCAGTTAACTGGAACTCAAGCAACCAGAAAAAAAAAAATCGAAGAAATACAGTACAATTTTCATGTGTTGCACTTTCTGTGCCCCCCCTCCGTAAAAACATACTTTACATATTTAGAGTTTTAAAAAGAAAGATAGGAATAAATTCCCACTCTTCCCAACCTAAGAACAAGTCAAACCAAACAAATACTATAGGGTACAGTATTAGTCAGGCCTATTTTTAATAGTAATTCTCAAGCAACCAGAAACTACAGTTATCCGGCATCTACCAATCCCCATGGGTGCCAGTTAACTGAGAGTTTACTGTACTCAGCAGGAGGACAGGCTAGAAATGGTGTTGGAAATGTAATGAGAAACAGACTTCAGAAGGTAGTGAGGGATGTCATCAGAATTAGTGACAGATTCATGGCAATCAGACTGCAGTGTAATGATAGGGCAGTACTCATAATCTCAACCTATACCCCGCAGCAGGGCTGTTATTGGTGAGGAAGAGAATGCATTCATACAGCAATTGCAGAACTTACTAGATAAAGCAGGACAACATGAATTGGTGTTAATAATGGGCAACTTGAATGCACAAATTGGGATAGACATAACAGGATATGAGAACCATATGAAGCCATTAGATTTCTGTCTGGCAAATGGCTTTCTAGTAGCCAACACAAGGTTCAGAAAAAGAGACCATCACAAGATCACACATACAAGAGTGGCCAACATGCAACTCAGGTAGACTTCTTCCTAGTAAGAAAAAGGCACTGGGGTAGAATCCATGATTGAAAGTCATTCCCAATGAAAAATTGTCCCACAGCATAAAATCAGGTGCAAGCAGTGGTCAGAGAAGGCTCTCAGGTCAACAGAGACCAGGCTGAAGGAATGGAAGTTGACCAGAGAGAAAGTACAACATGTCAAGCAATTACTCAGGGATCTAGCATCCCAAGAAGAGGAGGAAATAGGTGGAGTAGAAGAAGAATGTCAGCGCCTCAAAACAGCATGTGTGAGGACTTACAGAACTGATATGTGGCCAAGCCAGGTATGGAAATAAGGTACATAAGGAAAGCTGGTGGTGGAATGCAGAAGTCCAGGAAGTCATCAAAAGAAAGGAGGAGTGCAGGAGAAAGAGGGAGACAGAAAAGACAGATCAGGCTAGGAAGGAATACTGGTTGGCTAACAAAGGTGTTGTAATAGCAATTAATAGGGCACTGGAGGCACTCTGGAAAGTGACTCAAGTAGGTGGCACAAAGAAACTATATCAGGTTGCAAAGCAAAGACAGAAAGATAAAGAAGACAGACACCCTTCATAAGGGATGCAGGCAACAACCTGCTCACCAACCCACAGAACATCAAAGGCAGATGGAAGGAGCATTTCCAGCAGCTTGCAAATGAAGAAAACCCCACAGAAGCTGTACTGCCCCAGACACAACATAAAATGAGAGAAGAGGAGTCCACTCTAGAAGAAGTAAGAATAGCACTAAGGAAAATGAAGTCAGGGAAAGCAGCAGGCTCACATGAGGTCACAGCACATATGATAAAGATGCTGGATGAGATAGGGGAGGAATGGCTCCTGAGGGTACTCATAGCAGTGTGGAGAGAAAGGTGCATCCCAGATGCCTGGACAATAAGCATACTCCTGCCAGTGTACAAGAACAAAGAGGACATCCACAACTGTGGACAGTATACTCCTGTCACACTGCATGAAAGTTCTGGAGAGGGTGATTGGTAAATGGATATGTAAAGTAATAGAAAAAAAGATGAGGGATGAGCAGTTTGGATTCAGCTCAGGATGCAGCACAACTGACCCAATGTTTGCAATGAGACAGATAGTTGAGAAGAAGCTAGAAATGACGAAAGAGTCCAACTGGGCATTCCTAGATATGGAGAAAGCATGTGACAGGGTCCCAAGAAAGCTGATTTAGGCAGGACTGCAGTTGCTCAAAGTCCCAGAAACACTGGTAGAATTAGTGCAGGCTATGTACAAGGAGCCAATGATTCAAATACTTACAGTGCTCAGTCTCACAGAGGGATTCCCATTGGGAGCAGGTGTACATTAGGGTTCAGCTCCCAGCCCACTGCTGTTCATATTGGTGATGGACTACATTAGCAAACAGGTTGAAGGGGACAGATCAACAATGTTGCTGTATGCAGACGATGTGGTGTTACAGGCAGACTCAGCAAAGGATAGGAGAATGGAATGCAAAACTGAAGGCACACAGGATGAAACTAAGTACAGATAAGAGTGGTAATAGCAGGAAACCGGGGAAATCAGAAGATGAGAACTGAGATAGAACAGAAGACAGTGGGAGTGATGGCTGAGGAAAAGGGAAGTCTGAATGAAGAGGTCAAAGCTAGAATCAGAGTGGCTGCAGCTAACTGGCATACACTGCTAGATGCAGTGTATGACAGAAGAATGCCAAATAAACTGAAAAGCAAGGTGTGCAAAGCAGTGGTGCTACCAGTATTACTGTATGGTACAGATACCTGGGCAGTAAAGACAGAGCAGATGAGGAAGCTAGAGGTGATGTAAATGAAGTGCCTGAAACAGGTGGTAGGATGCACATTGCGGGACAGACTTATTTATTTAACATTTGTTGATTGGGAAAGTCTGACTAGGACAGAGCCTATTTTTAGCGGAGGCCCACAGACAAATGCCTCAGATGTATGTCTTTGGAATGTGGGAGGAAACCGGAATACCTGGAGAAAACGCACGTGAATGCAGGGAGGACATACAGACTCCACACAGAAGGCATCCCAGCCAAGAATCAAACTGGAGAACCTCTTGCTGTGAGGTGACAATGTTAACCGCTGTACCACTGCACCACCCAGTGGTGACAATGAAGAAATGAGGACATAAGAGCAGAAGCCAAAGTAGTTCCAATTGTAGAAAAGATCAAAGAGAACAGATTATGGTAGTTTGGACAGATATGCAGAAAACCAGAAGGCAATCTGGTGAAATGATTTCGGTCAGACTGGAAGTAGGTAAGAGGAAACAAGGGCATCCAGCAAAGAGGCAGATGGAGTGTGTGAGAGATCTGAGACAGTCAGGCATGAGTGTCAAAGAAGGCAAGAGTTTAGTATTGAATTGAGAGAGATGACAACAGTTAAAAAGAAATCCCGATCTCATGTAGAAAAATGGAAAAAAAGGGGTTGATTATGATGATGATATCGTTGAGCACGGGTGACTGAGCATTTACAAGCTTCATCTCTCTAACAGAGGCATAGGGGCCAGCCCAGGGATATATTTACAGTTTCACATCTAGTGATCCAAGTTTCATTTGAATAAGTGCAGAATTAACTCTGTTTCACATGGATGAGAAGCCTGCTCCACAGAAGAGGGAGCCTCTCTGAGATATAAATGTGACCCTCCCGCATGTCTTTTTATTTTGCAGGCAAGGTTTAGGTCCCTGGATCAAGTCTTCCTGATGCTATTTGTTTTAGATGTAAAACAGGTCCATTAGGGTGTGCTTAGAGGATAATTTGTAAGCCAGGTGTAGGTCACCTCTTAGCAACCTGTAGAAGACCTATTAGAACAGTAAGGCTTTCAGGTGGCCTGCATAGGACTTGTTTTCCATAGTATGTATTATTTTTGTGAGGAATCTCTGTGGACATTTCAGTTGTTGCATATGTCTGGCCAGCACATTACTAAACGGGGCACTGATTTTATTGATTAGTCTTATGAGAGTAAAGTAGAGTATAACAGAACGATGACACGTCTGGATCTAGTTATCATACTCCTTATAAGTTGTGCAATGTAGAATGATTTTCTCACTACAGCAGAAACATGATGGTCAAATGCCAAATCACTGTCTAAATGTGGTCCCAAATCCCTCACTGCTCTTAGGGGGAGTACTGCAATGAGGTAGTTTGCTGGGATAACTGTTTTGAAAAAGATACTACGATTCACTTTTTGACACTGAGTTTTAGCCTATGACTGGCACCAGTTACTAGTCTATGTCAGACCTTCATGGAAGATAACTGTGTCTTGGGGGATCCAGTGGCTATATCCAATCTGCAGTCATTTGTTAACTTGGTCAGCCAGAGGCTCTGGATGTGAGCCTTGACCTCAAAGAAGTAGATGTGAAACATGGGCATCCCCAGCACAGAGCTCTGAGAGCTGCCCCACTAGTAAACAGCCTATTTATAGAGGAAGACTCTCCTATACTAACTTCTTGGTTTCTGTCTGTAAGCAAGCCAGCTGATGATGTAGGGATTTAGACCTTGTTTAGCAAGCGTTTGTACAATTCCCTTGTGGAGTATAAAGTCATCTGCCTTAGCCAGGTTAAGGTAAGCAGTAGGCACCATTTTTCCCAAATCCTTTGCTTTGGTGACCTTCTCAAAGAATTCCACCAGGCTGAGTAGGCAAGACCTTCACTTAACAAACCTGAACTGATTTGGTTCAATGTTTGTATGTTACATATCTTCACGCAAGTCATTTATGATTATTCTCTCCATAGCTTTGCATGCTAGTGTAGAATATGAACGGCCAAAGCATGTGTTCAAGGAAACTGAGTATGTGACAATCTGTTTGCATTAAGATGGACTTTGTACTGTGAACTCTGAGTAAACTGTGAATAGTGGAAAAGGTCTTAAAAACAAGAGCCTGCTTGAAAGCAGAAAATGTGCCTTATATGGAAGTGCATCCGATTTTCTTTTTCTGCCTAGAGATATAGCAATGTGAACTGCTTTAAGCCTACGGGTAAACCACTGATTGGTTAATTGCCTTTTGTACTGATCTAATTGGTCCAGTCTATATTTTTGTATTGTCAACAAGTATTACCAGTATATAAGCTTATGCATTCCTTTGTTCTGGGAGTCTCCCTGGTACTTTCCATGAGGCTCCCACACGTGTAATAAATACCACTGAAAGAGAGGAAAATCTGTCTTGTCTTTATTTAAGGTAAAAGCTAACACAACACTAGGCTAGTCTGACTTGTGCGTCAATAATTTACTGGGTCCATCGATGGTCCTTCCTTGTGTAGTGGGGTAACCCTTGCAATCCTCCATTTATTTGGCATGAAGCCTGTTTGGAGGCTATGGTTACAAAGTGGTTATTGTGGGCCTGACAGTTCATGTTTTATGCTATTAAGGAGGTATCCTGGGATACTATGGGGACCCACTGATGCACTGTTTTTGGTCTTGGAGAGTGCCTTGAGTACTTATTCTCTACTGATAGCTGGGGAAGTTATGAATATGGTTATTTCCTGAGGGTATAATGTGGGGTAAGGGGGTAAAATTGGAGCTAGATTTGTCATGAGGAGGTTTGCTACATCTTCTGGCTTCATATAGGTTACACCATTTTCAATTAATTTGGTATAGTGGTGTGCATTGCCTTTGAGGTTATGGATATAGCTGAAGAAAGGTTTGTGATTGTGCTTGGGCCAGAAGGCTAAGTTTACCACAAATTTGTCTTTGGTAGACTTTATTAGCTCCCTGAATTGCTTCTTTAAGTTGATGAGGGGATTTTTTACCTTGGTGGGCATTGTGCCTCCAAATTTCTGCCATGAATTTCTTCCTTTTGTTATACAACTTATTGTTGGGATTCCAGCAGGACAGTTGTTTTTTGAGTTGATCCTGCACTTAATTCAGGTAGGTATAGCTGTCGCTATACAACTGCTAATATGGCTTCTGGGAATGATTCCTAATTGGCAGCAATGTTCTGAGAGTTTGGGGAGATGGCGCTTGAAATTTTGACAGGGTGTCACTTAGTAGTAGCAAATATGCCATAGAATAATTCCTAAAAGTTCCTGGGTTAGCAGGTATCCCTGGTTTTACCTTTACTTCAAAATACACCACCTTGACCAATGAGGGCATTATACTATGGAAAATGCAATGTTTCACAATACTGAAGATTAAATCAAGCTATACAACTGGTTGCATGTTACAGACCACCCTCCCAATCTCAAGAACCCCACTCAGCCTTCCTGAAGACATTGGAAGATATGAATGTCTCACCAAATACCATCATATTGGGAGACTTCAACTACCCTAACATAGACTGGGTGCACTATTCTAGCCCTAACACCCTAGCCCAAAGGTTCCTGGAATTCATAAACTCCAATGCAATGGAACAGCTAGTCACCTCTCCCACAAGGGGGGATAATATACTAGACCTGATCATCACAAACATGGAGACAAAATGCTCCACACCAGAAGTATTGCCCTCACTGGTGAGATCTGACCACAAACTAATCACCCTGGATATACATTTACCACCTCCACCCCCAGCACAAAAGACTACAGTGATAAACTTCTCAAAAGCCGATTTTACACTTCTCAAGACTGAGATGGTATCATTTAAGCCCACAGGGCCAATAGAAACCACATCCCACAATGCTGAATCCTACACAAATGCTTTCTACGGACATCTCCAAGAATGCATGGATCGTGCAATCCCAAATAAAACCAAGACCCTCTCCACCAAAGGAAAACGTCCTGTCTGGTGGACCCCAGCCATAAACAAATTGTATAACAAAAGAAGGAAGTTACTGCAAGACAGAACAAAATCTCATAAAGGGAAGGCATCTCTGATCAGCACTAGTAGAAAGCTACGTTCTCTTATAAAAATATCCAAGGCCAACTTTGAGAGAAAAATCACCAAGGACACGAAAGATAACCACAAGGCATTCTTCAGTTATGTTAGAAACCTGGGCGGAAACACTCAGATATGCTCAGAGTTAGTACACAACGACAAAAAATTTACCGAACCCACAGATATTGCCAACATTCTGGCAGACAGGTTCAGTGCAAATTTCTCCCCTCCCTCACCTCCAAAAGAAGAAATACTCATCCCAGCTGAATGTAACCTCCCTGTCATCTCTGATGTCCAGGTGAGAACCGCCCTCAACAAAGCAAAAAACACAGCATCTAGGGGACCAGATGGTATCCCCGGCTGCGTGATACGTGAACTCAAAGAGGAGCTAAACCCGCATATAAAAATGTTATTTAACCTTAGCCTTATTACAGGATATGTACCTGAACACTGGCGTACAGCAACAGTGGTCCCACTCCACAAGGGAGGCTCCACTACGGACCCTGGGAACTACCACCCCATAAGCTTGACCAGCCTGGCTTGCAAAGCTATGGAAAGAATTATTATGGAACTTATAAACAACGACATTGGGGACCTACAGACACTTGATCCCACCCAGTTTGGCTTTGTAAAGGGCAGATCCTGCCTTTTGAACCTGGTTGACTTTTTCAAAACAGTCACTAGAGCCATTGATGAGGGCAAGGCAGTCCATACAGCCTACCTGGACTTGGCTAAAGCCTTCGACACAATACCCCACTCAGGGATCATAGATAAGCTAAACAGCTTAAATGTAAATCCATATGTCCCAAGATGGGTTGCAAACTGGCTAAATAACAGAACCCATAAAGTCAAGATTGCGGGAGCCATGTCAGACTCAAAGCCACTCACAAGTGGTGTCCCACAGGGCTCTGTCCTGGGACCCCTCTTGTTTGGCATTTACTTCTCAGATGTGAAAGCAAACATGGGAGGGTTGTGGCTGACAAAGTGTTCGCAGATGACTGCAAACTAGGCGCCATAGTCGATACACCAGCTGACACATACATCCTACAGAAAGGCCTCACCGAAACGGACAACTGGTGCCGGAATCACGGCCTTAAACTGAATGCCAAGAAATGTATAGTCATCCCCTTTGGGAAAAACAAAATACCCACAAATTATCACATAGACAGTAACCCACTGAGTACCGAAAAAGTAATCAGAGACCTGGGGACCCAAGTTGATAGTGACCTCTCATTTGACACCCACGTTGCCAAAGTGGTTAGAAAGACTTTCTACCTTGCCCACCTTATCATGAAGGGGTTCACATCCAGATCAAAGGAGGTCATCATGCCCCTGTACTCCTCCCTTATCAGGCCCATGATTGAGTACAATGCCCCATTTGGTATGTACCTCACCCGGCACTTACAACAGCTGGAGAGACCCCAGAAGTACCTCACCAAGAGGATCAAGGGTCTCCAACATATGTCATATGCTGCCAGGCTAAAGAAACTCCAGCTCTATTCAGTAGCATACCGCCTGCTCAGAGGTGATCTGTGCCTGACGTACAAGGCCATGTTCAACCAGGAATTGATGGACATGCTCCTCCTCAAAAAATCAAAATCTATAAGAACCACGAGAGCCAAAGATTTAAACCTCAGTACAAACATGAATAGAACATGCTGGAGGGACAGATTCATAACTCAGAGGCTTCCCATACTCTGGAACAAAATCCCAGTCCATGTTAGGCAGAGCCCCTCACTGACTCTCTTCAAGAGAAATCTTGACCAGTGGATGGGAGATCGTAGGTTTACCCCGGGGGTCACCCCTGTGTCGCTACTTAACAGAGGCACAGTAAACTAATAAGTAAGGGGGTCTTCAATGTGTCACTACTAGACAAAGGCACAGTATTCTAAATTTATATACCTTAGTACCACTACATGGGGTGGCGAAAGCCACATCTCTAGGGCTAGGCTTGCAAATGCCCCAGGGCAGATAGCCTAGTACTAAACTATGAAACTATATTTGCACTCCTAGTGGGAGTACAGACTAACTGTTAAAAGGTGTTTGCATTCACAAAGTTCAGGAATCGCTGGGCTTGCATGTTAGGGGTCATGTATGATTCCTAGTTTATACTGAAGTAAAGTTGCCTACAGATATGCTGTTAGGTTGAATGGGGAGTGTCTCCAGTACATTTGTGTGTGTACTATGATTTGCATGGGTCATAGAGGGTCCTATGGAGTGCAAGAATATGGCATAGGTAATTTGGACATAGAGAAGCTCAAATATGTCATATTGATGGACTAGCCTTGAGATGTGCTTGCTTTTAACGTAAATAGAGACACTTCCACCTTTTTGCCCTTCCTATGCAGTAGTTGGTCTAAATTTGTGGTAGACATTGGAGCCCTGCACTGCCAGAATATTCTCCATGGCTTTAAACCATGTCTTAGTAACTGCATAGATGTCTACATTCTCCAGGGTGAGGACAGGAGAGCTTGCAGGGTGTGGAGTTTCTTGTTTAAACTCCTGACATCGAACATTAACACCTTGAGATTTTCCTGGGCTGGTTTAGATATATCTATAGGCTTATCAGGTTGGAAATGCCTACAAAGACAGTATGGGATGGAAAATGTTTTAGCCAACATCCAAAATCCCAGAGGGGACAGGTGCAGACCATCCCTAGAAAATTAACGTGGTCAGTCAACCATATCCTCCAGGCTGACCAATAGTGCACCCCCTTCGAATGACACCATTCTCTAAGATAACTGTTAAAGTCAATTATTTTCTCTTCATATTGTAACATAATCCTTGGTGAAGGCAGGAAGCTGCTCAGTGCTAGGCTGATACTGGCCTGCGACACACAGTTGATGAGCTCTGTCATGGCTCTCTTCATGTAGTCCAGGGAGGTACATCTCAGTTTGTTTATGCCCACATGGACTATGACTCAGTCATACTGGTACTTGTGGTTCAATGACGTGTGTGTGTGTGTGTGTGTGTGTGTGTGTGTGTGTGTGTGTGTGTGTGTGTGTGTGTTCTGATGGATCCTGGTCCTTGACAAACAGCTGGCCATAACTCTGTTTACTAAGCTGGTAAGAGGGACATCTGTGTGTCTCACAATTCTGTCTCCAATGACAAAAATATTAGGTTGGTGAGCGTATAGGCTTAGAAGCCACCATGGAATGTGGCTGTATGTGTCTTGTTGGGTACTGGTTTTTGGAATGTTCTTGAGGCTGCTGAGGATACATTTTTGTCTGTGCAATGTCTGTGAGGTGATTGTGGCTTACGGAAATTACATTTAAGTGCCTTAGCACATGGGGGTCAATGTGGCTAGTTCATACTATGTGAGGTGGGTGTAATCTGTGTGTGTGTTACTGACAATCTGTTTGTTATTACAAGTGCTTAAATGTGAGAGCCTTGTCTCAAGTGACACCATGTACCTAACCAGCCATATCCAATAAGTGTAACTTCCACAGAGATTCCTAACTAAAGAATACAGGGCATAAGTAAATTGCCCTGAGCAGACCACCTCAAGGCCCCATCCCTGTATTTTGTCTACTACAGACATTTGAAAGGAGATCAATGCCTGGCACACAAGACATTGTCAGACGCAACTCTGATGGACCTCCTGCATATCCACAAAACAAACAGCACCAGAGTTACCCATTCTAAAGTCTTAAACTTGCCTGTGATATAATTAGAACCTGCTACAGAGACAGGTATGTATCCCAGAAGTATCCTGTCTCTGGAAAAGGCTCCCCATCTATGTGAAGCAGAGTTCCTCCCCAACCCAATTCAAGTGCAACTTGGACACTTGGATGGGGGACAGGAAATTCATCCTTGATTTGGCACCTATTTCTCTAACGGACACAAACAACCTGTAACTGGTTCATCTCCCAGGCCTCTGCTTGTAAATGTTTAATCTACCAAGCCTCTGCTTACATTTATCAAGGGTATCAGAACTTGTAAGAGAACTGGGATGCATGGCTAAGCTTAAGGCCCTTATGGTCGTTAGCCTAGTAAATACCTATGAACCTATAGAACTACATCTCTCAAACACCATATCAATTTTAGAATTAAGTGGTTATCAGTAAGCATGAGAGAATTGCTGTATTGTCACAGAATGCACATATCCACAAGATTGGCAGCAGAGACAGCAGGGAAGTGCGTGTCTATGACTATAAATGTTTATTTCATATTCTACAATAGGATGACTCAAGAGGGGGTTACACTTGGCTAGCATCGTACAAGAATGGTTTAGAGCTAGCTAGCTTGGTGCAAGAGCGGTTTACAGCTTGGTAGCTTGGTGCAAGAAAGATTTACAGCTGGCTAGCTTGGTGCAAGAGGGGGTTTAGAGCTGGCTGGCTTGGTACTAGAGGGATTTACAGCTGGCTACCTTGGTGCAAGAGGAGCTTAGAACTGGCTACCTTGGTACAAGAGGGGCTTAAAGCTGGCTATCTTGAGAGAAGATGAGTTTATAGCCGGCTGTCTTGGTACAAGAAGGGTTTATAGCAGGCTGGCTTGGTGTAGGAGGGGATTACAGCTGGCTACCTTGGAACAAGGGGGGGGGGTTACAACTAGCTGGCTTGGTACAAGAGGGGCTTAGAACTGGCTACCTTGGTACAAGAGGGGCTTAGAGCTGGCTAGCTTGAGAGAAGAGGGGTTTATAGCTGGCTGTCTTGGTACAAGAAGGGTTTATAGCAGGCTGGCTTGGTGTAGGAGGGGATTACAGCTGGCTACCTTGGAACAAGGGGGGGTTACAACTAGCTGGCTTGGTACAAGAGGGGCTTAGAACTGGCTACCTTGGTACAAGAGGGGCTTAGAGCTGGCTAGCTTGAGAGAAGAGGGGTTTATAGCTGGCTGTCTTGGTACAAGAGGGTGCTACAGCTATCTGGCTTGGTATAAGAGGTGTTTACAGCTGGCTGGCTTGGTATGGGGGGTTACAGCTAGCTGGCCTTGGACACGGGGGGTTTAGAGCTGGCTACCTTAGTATAGTAGGGGTTTAGAGCTGGCTAACTTGGTACAAGAGGGGTTTAGAGCTGGCTAACTTGGTACAAGAGGGGTTAGAGCTGGCTAACTTGATACAAGAGGGGTTTAGAACTGGCTAGCTTGGTACAAGAGGGGTTTACAGCTGGCTAGCTTGGTACAAGAGGGAGTTACAGCTGGCTACCTTGGTACAAGAGGGTTTTAGAGCTGGATGGCTTGGTAGAAGAGGGGGTACAGCTATCTAGTCCGGTACAAGAGGGGTTACAGCTGGAGACCTAGGTGCAAGAGAGAATTAGAGCTGGAGACCTTGGTACAAAAGGGGATTAGACCTGGTTAGATTGGTACAAGAAGGGGTTACAGGTGGCTAGATTGGTACAAGAGGGTGTTACAGCTGGCTAACTTGGTATAAGAGGGATTTAGAGCTGGCTAGCTTGATGCAAGAGGGGTTTAGAGCTGGCTACCTTGGTAGAAGAGGAGGTTACAGCTGGCTACTTTGGTACAAGGGGGGTTACAGCTAGCTGGCTTGGTACAAGAGGGGTTTAGAGTTGGCTACCATAGTGCAAGAGGGGTTTTGAGCTGGCTACCTTGGTAAAAGAGGGGTTTAGAGCTGACTAACTTGATACAAGAGGGGTTTAGAGCTGGCTTAGTTAGTACAGGAGGTATTTACAGCTGGCTAATGTCATACAAGAGGGGTTTATAGCTGGCTGACTTGGTTTAAGTGGGGATTATAGCTGGCTTTCTTGGTACAAGAGGAGTTTAGAGCTGGCTGGCTTGGTAGAAGTGGGGTTTACAGCTGGCTAGCTTGGTACAAGAGGGGTTTACAGCTGGCTACCTTGGTACAAGAGGGGTTTACAGCTGGCTACCTTGGTACAAGAGAGGTTTACAGCTGGCTACTTTGGTATATTCGGGTTTATAGGTGGCTATCATAATACAAGAGGGGTTTAGAGCTGGTTGGATTGATACAACAGGGGTTTACAGGTGGCTACCTTGGTACAAGAGGGGGTTACTGCTGGCTAACTTTGTACAAGAGGGGATTAAAGCTGGCTATCTTGGTACAAGAAAGGTTTACAGCTGGCTACCTTGGTACAATCGGGTTTACAGGTGGCTATCATAATACAAGAGGGGTTTAGAGCTGGCTGGATTGGTACAAGAGGGGTTTACAGGTGGCTACCTTGGTACTAGAGGGGATTATTGCTGGCTACCTTGGTACAAGAGGGGCTTAGAACTGGCTACCTTGGTACAAGAGGGGTTTAGAGCTGACTAGCTTGAGAGAAGGGTTTATAGCTGGCTGTCTTGGTACAAGAGGGGTTTAGAGCTGGCTGGCTGGATTGGTAAAGGAGGGGTTACAGCTAGCTGGATTGGTACAAGGGGGGGTTGCAGCTGGCTAACTTGGTATTATAAGAGGGGTTTAGAGCTGGCTAGCTTGATGCAAGAGGGGCTTAGAGCTGGCTAGCTTGATGCAAGAGGGGCTTAGAGCTGGCTAGCTTGATGCAAGAGGGCTTTAGAGCTGAGGGGGTTACAACTGGCTACTTTGGTACAAGGGGGTTACAGCTAGCTGGCTTGGTACAAGAGGGGGTTTAGAGTTGGCTACCATGGTGCAAGAGGGGTTTTGAGCTGGCTACCTTGGTACAAGAGGGGTTTAGAGCTGGCTAACTTGATACAAGAGGGGTTTAGAGCTGGCTAAGTTGGTACAAGAGGGATTTACTGCTTCCTAGCTTAATACAAGAGGGGATTAGAGCTGGCTGGCTTGGTTCAAGAGGTGGTTATAGCTGGCTGGCTTGGTTCAAGAGGTGGTTATAGCTGGCTGGCTTGGTTCAAGAGGTGATTATAGCTGGCTATCTTGGTACAAGAGGAGTTTAGAGCTGGCTGGCTTGGTAGAAGTGGGGTTTACAGCTGGCTAGGTTGGTAGAAGAGGGGGGCTACAGGTGGCTGGCTTGGTACAAGAGGGGGTTACAGCTGGCTGGCTTGGTACAAGAGGGGGTTACAGCTGGCTGGCTTGGTACAAGAGGGGGTTACAGCTGGCTAGCTTGGTAAAAGAGGGGGTTAGACCTTGCTAGCTTGATGCAAGAGCAGTTTAGAGCTGGCTACCTTGGTACAAGAGGGGATTAAAGCTGGCTGTCTTTGTACAAGAGGGGTTTATAGATGGCTGTCTTAGTATAGGGGGTTACAGCTAGCTGGCTTGGGACAATGGGGGTTTAGAGCTGGCTAGCTTGGTACAAGAGGGGTTTACACTGGCTACCTTGGTATAGAGGGATTTACAGCTGGCTAACTTGGTACAAGAGGGTGTTACAGCCAGCTACCTTGGTACAAGAGGGAGTTACAGCCGGCTACCTAGGTACAAGAGGGTTTTAGAGCTGGATGGCTTAGTAGAAGATTGGGTTACACCTATCTAGTCCGGTACAACAGGGGGTTACAGCTAGCTAGTCCGGTACAACAGGGGGTTACAGCTAGCTAGCCTGGTACAAAAGGGGGTTACAGCTGGCAACCTTGGTACAACAGAGGTTTACAGGTGGCTACCTTGGTACAAGAGGGCGTTACTGCTGGCTAACATGGTACAAGAGGGGGTTAGAGCTGGGCTACCTTGGTACAAGATGGGCTTAGAACTGGCTACCTTGGTACAAAGGGGGATTAAAACTGGCTACCTTGGTACAAAGGGGGATCGAAACTGGCTACCTTGGTACAAGAGGGGCTTAGAACTGGCTACCTTTGTACAAGAGGGGATAAGAGCTGGCTAGCTTGAGAGAAGAGGGATTAGAGCTGGCTGTCTTGGTACAAGAGGGATTTACAGCTGGCTACCTTGGTACAAGAGAGTTACAGCTAACTACCTTGGTACAAGAGGGAATTACAGCCGACTAACCTGGCACAAGAGGGTTTAGAGCTGGATGGCTTGGTAGAAGAGGGGGTTACAGCTATCTAGTCCAGTACAAGAGGGGGTTACAGCTAGGTAGCCCGGTGCAAGGGGGGGGTTACAGCTGGCGACCTTGGTGCAAGAGGGGATTAGAGCTGGCGACCAAGGTACAAGATGGGGTTACAGCTGACTGGCTTGGTACAAGAGGGGTTACAGCTGGCTGGCTTGGTACAAGAGGGGGTAATAGCTGGCTACCTTGGAACAAAAAGGGGTTTACAGCTGGCTGGCTTGATACAAGAGGGGTTTAGAGCTGGCTGGATTGGTACAACAGGGGTTACAGGTGGCTGGCTTGGTACAAGAGAGGATTACTGCTGGCTAACCTGGTACAAGAGGGGGTTAGAGCTGGCTACCTTGGTAGAAGAGAGGGTTACAGCTGGTGACTTTGGTACAATGGGGGTTACAGCTAGCTTGTCTTGGTACAAGAGAGGTTTAGAGTTGGCTACCATGGTACAAGAGGGGATTTACAGCTGGCTAGCTTGGTATAAGAGAGGCTTACAGCTGGCTACCTTGGTACATTTGGGTTTACAGGTGGCTATCGTAATACAAGAGGGGTTTAGAGCTGGCTGGATTGCTACAAGAGAGGCTTACAGGTGGCTACCTTGGTACAAGAGAGGATTACTGCTGGCTAACCTGGTACAACAGGGGTTTAGAGCTGGCTACCTTGGTAGAAGAGGGGGTTACAGCTGGTGACTTTGGTACAATGGGGGTACAGCTAGCTTGTCTTGGTACAGAGGGGTTTAGAGTTGGCTACCATGGTGCAAGAGGGGTTTTGAGCTGGCTACCTTGGTACAAGAGGGGTTTAGAGATGACTAACTTGATACAAGAGGGTATTAGAGCTGGCCAGCTTGATACAAGAGGGGTTTAGAGCTGGTTGGCTTGGTTCAAAAGGGGGTTATAGCTGGCTATCTTGGTACAAGAGGAGTTTAGTGCTGGCTGGCTTGGTAGAAGTGGGGTTTACAGCTGGCTAGCTTGGTACAAGAGGAATTTACAGCTGGGTAGCTTGGTACAAGAGGGGTTTACAGATGGCTATTGTAGTACAAGAGGGGTTTAGAGCTGGCTGGATTGGTACATGAGGGGTTTACAGGTGGCTAGCTTGGTACAAGAGGGGTTTACAGCTGGCTACCTTGGTACAAGAGAGGTTTACAGCTGACTACCTTGGTACAAGAGAGGTTTACAGATGGCTATTGTAATACAAGAGGGGTTTAGAGCTGGCTGGATTGGTACAAGAGGGGTTTACAGGTGGCTACCTTGGTACAAGAGGGGGTTACTGCTGGTTAACTTGGTACAAGAGGGATTTAGAGCTGGCTAGCATGAGAGAAGAGGGGTTTATAGCTTGCTGTCTTGGTACAAGAGGGGTTAGAGCTGGCTGGTTTGGTACAAGAGGGGTTTAGAGCTGGCTGGCTTGGTACAAGAGGGGTTAGAGCTGGCTGGCTTGGTACAAGAGGGGTTTACAGCTGGCTAGCTTGGTACAAGAGAGGTTTACAGCTGGCTAGCTTGGTACAAGAGAGGTTTACAGCTGGCTAGCTTGGTGCAAGAGGGGGTTACAGCTGGCTAACTTGGTACAAGACGGGGTTACAGCTGGCTAACTTGGTACAAGACAGGGTTACAGCTGGCTAGCTTGGTACAGAGGGGTTACAGCTAGCTGGCCTGGGACAAGGGGGTTTAGAGCTGTCTAGCTTGGTACAAGAGGGGTTTACACTGGCTAATTTGGTACAAGAGGGGTTTACAGCTGGCTAGCTTGGTACAAGAGGGGTTTAGAGCTGGCTAGCTTGGTACAAGAGGGATTTACAGCCGACAAGCTTGGTACAAGAGGGTTTTAGAGCTGGATGGCATGGTAGAAGAGGGGGTTACAGCTATCTAGCCCAGTACAAGAGGGGGCTACAACTACCTAGCCCGGTACAAGAGGGGGTTACAGCTAGCTAGCCCAGTACATGAGGGAATTACAGCTAGCTAGCCTGGTACAAGAGGGGGTTACAGCTGGCTGGCTTGGTACAAAAAGGGGTTCAGGGCTGGCTGGCTTGGTACAAAAAGGGGTTTAGGGCTGGCTGGATTGGTACAAGAGGGGGTTACTTCTGGCTAACTTGGTATAAGAGGGGGTTAGAGCTGGCTAGGGTGATGCAAGAGGGGGTTAGAGCTGGGTAGCATGATGCAAGAGGGGTTTAAAGCTGGCTACCTTGGTAGAAGATGGGTTACAGCTGGCTACTTTGCTACAAGGGGGTTGTAGTTGGCTGGCTTGGTACAAGAGGGGGTTTAGAGTTTGCTAACTTGATACAAGAGGGGTTTACAGCTGGCTAACTTGATACAAGAGGGGTTTAGAGCTGGCTAAGTTGGTATAAGAGGGATTTACAGCTGGCTAGCTTTATACAATAGGGGTTTAGAGCTGGCTGGCTTGGTTCAAGAGGGAGTTATAGCTGGCTATCTTGGTACAAGAGGAGTTTGGAGCTGGCTGGTTTGGTAGAAGTGGGGTTTATTTTTTTCTTCTCTACATGGTTTTTATACGCATCCATGCTATTCAGTTTGCAATTACATATTTATTTGCTTTTACAACTATTTATGTGTAATTATGAATTTTTTACTAATTTCATTGACTTTAATACGAGTACTTAATTGTTTTAACTGATTGGTTGCCTGAAATGTGTATATATCAGTGGAGTGTGAGATGTTTTATTAAGTCTGATGACGCGATTTGGATAGTCACAAAAGCGCTCACTTTTGTTTTACTATTAAAGAGTTTATCCTTTCACCGTGGCAGTTTGGCTTTTTTTGATATATCTGTGGCTCTGAGGTGAAGACCGTGCTGTTTACCTGGTACCTGTGTTTTTCTTTTTCTTGTTACTGCTGGCTAACTTGGTACAAGAGGGGGTTAGAGCTGGCTAACTTGGTACAAGAGGGGTTTAGAGCTGGCTAGCTTGGTGCAACAGTGGTTTAGAGCTGGATACCTTGGTACAAGAGGGGATTACAGCTGGCTACCTTGGTACAAGGGGGGGTTACAACTAGCTGGCTTGGTACAAGAGGGGCTTAGAGCTGGCTACCTTGGTACAAGAGGGGCTTAGAGCTGGCTACCTTAGTAGAAGAGGGGTTTAGAGCTGGCTATCTTGGTACAAGAGGGGTTTACAGCTGGCTGGATTGCTGTAAGAGTATTGGCTACAATCATGGTTATCTATTAAGACCAAACTCCTGGTGAAGATACTCCTCAGTACTGAAGCTAGTTACTATTTACATAACTAAGTGCTGTGGAAATTTCAAGGGTAGTTTTATTCCATGTTCCTACATATATGCAGAGCACAGCTAACCTCTGGTGTGTGATGAGTAGCTTTGTACAAATGCGACAAATTTACAGAGGTGGAGAACACTGCCTAAACAAAGAAAATAATCCTCTGACCAATCAGTTTGTGTCACTTCATGCTTTCCTGTGTGCTTCCCAGTTCACAGACAGGCCACCTTTTACTGCCACTAGAAAAGCAATCCCAGGCCTTCTTAATGCAAAACCACACCACAGTCAGCCCAAAGTGAATTCAAACAAGGCAATCAAACAAACTAGCTAGCAACAGACACACACTTTTATAACGACTACAATGCTGAGAAACCAGTAGCAAGGTCAATGAAAAGCAATGGCACTTTACGAAGATAAAAGGCAGAGAAATAGAACAATATGAAAATACAGCAGCAGTACTCAAATAGCTTATACAAGTGTAAGCCTTTTCTGAAGTATGAACACTGCCTCAAGTGCTGATACATTATGTATCTACAGGTTTGTTATATTATGAGATTAAAGACAGGAACATTTGGACCGATGATTTAATATTGTGTTGGAGGTTTATATTCCAGAAAGTATGGAGAATGAGCCATACGAAGGATTTATAATAAGTTATGGAATACTGAAGAACTGTGTTCTGACATTGCCTCTTTTACAAAGAAACATCACAACATTATTATATAATCCTGTTTTGATTGGTTGTTGAAATAAAATTAATTAAGCATTTAGTCTTTTCCTGTAAGAAGAACTGGAAAGCAGCTGCAAGAAGACAGAAGGGTGTCTTGAATTTTTTTTTTTTTTTTTGCGGCCAGTACGTCACATCCATGCAGGGTCTACCAGCTTAATTTCCTACCCCCAGATTTACTCTGATACTGCTAGGGCTGGTTGCAGATCCCAAGGATATCCTGGGGGCTCATCCATGTCCATTTCTGTCCTGGGGTTATTTATATGACCAACTGACTCCTTGCCCCACCTTCCATGCTCATTGACTACATTCAAGGGGACCTCTGCTTTTTGAACTACATCTCCCCTAAGGCAGTGTCATCAATGAATGGCATCCCACCCAGGACAGGAATGTCTATCCCTCACTTCTGCTGCTCCACCAGTCTCCTGAGCCACCAATCAAACACAAGTTGACTGGACTATAGTCACAGTTTTATCCATCTAAGCCAATGAACCGGCTTAAAGGTGTCTTGAACTCTGAGGTGAATAAAGTTAGTAAGAGCAGAACAGCAAGTTCTGATTTTCAGTAAAATAATGTGCCTTTGGATGTACAAGTAGTGTGGATGTAGAATTAGCTCAATTTGTAACTGCTGAAGTTACAATTCTGCAGTAATGAGAGCCTGATAATGAAGGGCTGCAACAACTGTTAAAGGAAAAAGAACTGAGTAATGACTGGTGCTTTCCTGGTCTGAATCCATGCAAAAGTGCTTTCCTCTGCAGCAGGAAGATGCCGAGCAGAAACAGTATCTGCAGAGTGTAATTACGAGCTGTATCAGAACAGGCTGCAGGAACAGCAGCCAATCACAAATATTTATAGGATGTCAGGGAGGAAGTAAGGAGAGGCTGAATGCTGTCATTTCAGTAAAGCAGTAGGAAGAGTCAAGATAACTTTAAACTGACAAAATGAAGAAAAAAGGCAGTAGACAAAGAAAGCTGCCTTTTATTAGAACTATATCAAAACCTGGCAAACCTATACCAGCTGCATAATATGGGACTCTGTGGTGCTTGTACTTGGTTTGTTGCAAAGGGCATTAGGGTCTGAATCCTTTTGTGACATTAATTTTGAAACTA
This sequence comes from Protopterus annectens, assembly GCF_019279795.1. Taxonomy (NCBI): domain Eukaryota; kingdom Metazoa; phylum Chordata; order Ceratodontiformes; family Protopteridae; genus Protopterus; species Protopterus annectens. Next base: position 420,836,773 of record NC_056743.1, on the reverse strand, counting down.
ATGGATATGCTGAAAAGAATATGCAGTTATTTAATAATCTTTCACTTCACATTAGAAAGGGGTCTGAATGGAGAGATGAAATCAGCTAGAAAAAGTGTAGTATTACTGTACTGCTGGAATTAATGCATCCTCAAGTCTTTGTGAGTGCATTCACTTGGTGGGCCCTGTTTTTACATAATCTCACAAAGATGTCGCAGATATGTACATTATATGTTACATGTCATGGAGAAAGCTAGATCAAAAAATAAAAAGACTGGGTGCACAGGTCCCACGATAAAAAAGTGTCCACTCCTAATGTATGCACTGATGCCAGGACTGTAAAAAAGGCAACGTATAAACCTCAGGACATTGAAACTTTCTTACCACAGGGTTAGGCTTGGCTCAGGGGAGGATGCTGCTCCCCATAGTAGAAGGAAAAGTGGTCCACGAAAAACATAAAAACTGACAGTTCAAGAATGAGTTACACAGATTGTGACACTCCTGCACTGGCCCAGTAATCAAGGAGCCTCAATCCTCACCACTGGCAACAGTGAGGGACGTACACAATGGAATGATTATAAGTACAAACACAGTAAAGTACAATTTCCCTTAGGAGCACACAGAGATCACAGTCAGTCTGGGGCTGGTTTTTCCTCTTTCTCCAGATCCCCAATAAGACTCCCCACTGGCACAGCTATAGGGTTAAGATCTCAGCTGAGTGGTCAAGCCAAAACCTCCAGCACCCTGTCTGTCCGGTCAGTGCTTCATCTCCCTGCACAAGTAGCTGACACACACACACACACACACACACACACACACACACACACACACACACACACACACACACACACACACACACACACACACACCTATGCCCACTTCTGCCCAGACTATAAGGTAGTACCAGCTGCTACCAGCCACCCTACTTATCAGCTACTATAAGGCCCTTACAAAGGGTGTCAAATCCTATTGTGTAATGTTACTATTATCCAGATTGTAGTTTTGACCAAGACTTGCAAGGCTATTTAGGAGTGGTCTGTACAGTGTACCTTAAGAGCTTAAATATGTCTCACAAATATCAGCCACAAATATAGGTTTAAATATATTTAATAATAAATAATAAAAGAACAAGGCAATACTCGGAAAACAAACACAGTTACTTCAGAGTTCAAAATCACAGGAAATATTTTAAAACAATATTGCAGGACAGTCTCAAATAAATACAGAAAACACCTAAAAAAGAAGTTATGTACCATAATGTTCCATGTGAGTTGTTCCATCTCGCCTTCATTCTTCACTGATGGGTTTGGAGCCGATCCTTGGCTCTGACACGGCCATTTAGCAAAGCACAAAGATTGCCAGTAGCTCGAGACCAAGCCCCTTATCCCAAAATGCACTGCTGGAATTACCTCGGATCTTGTTTGCTGTGAGTACCATACCCTAGAAAGAGGAATAATCTCCCAGGATAGGAAGAAACATTGAATAACCAGGATGAAGTCAGTCTCCAGGTCAACTGTCAGCCAGGTGGGGGAAGGAGGGAGGGACGTGAGAATGAAGGCAAGATGGAACAACTCATATGGAACGTTATGGTGAGTACATAACTTCTTTATGTGAAGTTGTTCAATCTCGCCGTTCATTCTTCACTGATGGGTATGCTACCTAAATCCTGGGTGGCTCACGGCAGTACATTTTTTTAGGACCGTAGAACCAAAGGAAGCACTGTCCCTGGAGGCCTTGTCCACTTTATAACGAGTGATAAAAGTGTGAGGCTTAGACCAAGTGGCTGCAGCACAGATATTATCAAGGGGTAACTTGGCTTGAAAGGCCGAAGTAGAGACTGCTCTGGTTGAATGCGCCTTCATTTTATGCAACAAAGACCTATTAGCAGATGGCTAAGTGTAGGTGATACAATCTGAAAGCCACTTAGAAAGGGTTGTTTTAGCCACTGGTCTACCTTTTCTGGCTTCAGAGAATGAAACAAAAAGCTGGTCTGACTTTCTGAAGTCTTTTGTTCTGTCCAGATAATATCTAAGCTGTCTGTGAACATCAAGTTTGTGCAGCATGTATTCTAATTTGTTGGTATGGTTGGGAAAAAAAAAACGGGCAACTCAATAACTTGATTGATGTTTGTCTCAGAACATACTTTAGACAGAAAAGAAGGGTTAGTCCTAAGGGATACTCTGTCAGGATGAAAAATTATATAGGGGGGTTTGATAGATAATGCCTGAAGCTCTGACACTCTGCAGGCAGAAGTAATGGCCACTAGAAAAATAGGTTTCCAAGACAGAAACGTGAGCCCACTAGATGATGCTGGTTCAAAGTGAGGAAGAATAATATGGGATAGCATGAAATTCAAGCTCCAGGGAGAATAATGAGTCTTCACCAAAGCCTTTGATATGGTGGACCACAAACTTTTAATTAATACTCTGCAATCACTTTGTCTAGATGCTAAAATCCTTCAGTGGTTTAGTTCCTATCTAATTGGTAGAAAACAGGCAGTATTATGGCAGACTAAACTCTCTACATTATTACCCAACACACTGGGTGTCCCACAAGGATCCATACTGGGACCACTATTATTCTCTATTTTCATCAATGACTTGAATACTGTCATACCTAATGCCAGTTGTATCCAATATGCAGATGACTCTACGCTGATCTGCTCTAGCACAACCCCCACAGAGTTACAAATATTGACCCAATCCACTTTTAACAAAATAGAAAACTGGCTCTATAGTCGTCGCCTGATACTTAATCCCAAAAAAACTAAAATGCTGTTATTTCTACCTACTCATAGGTCTAACAGTATCAACTTTACAATCCAAGCCAAGGATGGGACCATAATCTCTACGGAACACTCTACAAAACTACTAGGGGTAACTATTGACAACAACCTAAAATTTGATATACATGTAAACCAAATGATAAAAACTATTAATAAGAAAATAGGCTCGTTATATAGAATAAAATGCTTCCTGACTCCCCAAGCCAAAATTGCCATTGCTCAAACTCACCTTCTCTCTACTCTCCTGTATGCATCCTCTGTTCTCCATAATACCAGTAAAACTGTCATGAACAAACTTACCATCTGTTATAATCATATTGCTAGGTTTGTTACTGGGTTACCTTTCAGGACCCATCATTGCACCAACCTAACCCAACTTAAATGGCTTGAGCTACCAAATTTAATATCATACAACATACTAGTTCTGACCCACAAAATAATATACAATCCTGACTACACCCCTTCGCTTAAAAAACTGGTTACCCCGTGTAACAACCTTAGATCACTGCGTTCATCCAGCCGACTCCTCATCCAGACCTGTAAATCTAATAATTTAGCCGGTGATTCTCTCCTTACCAACTCGGCAGGTAGAGCTTGGAACAAATTACCTTCTGATATTACCTCACTCTCCTCTTTAAGTCAATTTAAAACGAAACTTAAAATATACTTGAGGACAATACGGAATTGTTATTGTATTAATCCTGGCTAGCTGAATCCCTGGCTACGTTTAGATCTCAGGTGACCTGGCATTCACTGTAAATATTTGTACTGTGTCTATTCTCTATCATCCTGTATGATACTATGGAAATTATTTGTTAATGTGTTGTGAATTGTAATTGTCTCTGTAACTTTAACTCAGTTTGCTACTGCTTGGAGCTTTTCTCCCCGGGCCTCTGCTGAAAATGGACATAAATCCAGTCGGATTATCCCGGTCAACAAATGTAAAATAAAATAAAATAAAAATAAAATTCACTGGAGACCTCATGTGAAAGGTACCTTTGAGAAAGGCCTTGGATAACTGGTGTTGCATAATATTTAGTCCATCAATACCTAGATGAAAATTAGATATAGCTGCTAACTGGACCCTAACGGTAGCAGCTGCCGCTCCTTCATGAAAAATCTCAGTCAAGAATTCTAGTATGGATGACAACGAAGCTTGGTAAGGATCAAGGTTCTTGTTAGCAGCCCAAATTGAAAATCTGTTCCACTTACTACGATACAATTTTCTAGTGGAAGGTTTGTAGGAGGCCAACAAAATTTGACTTGTGTCACATGAAATATTATGAAGCCTGGCTATACGGGGAACTGGAGCAGCCAAGCGGTTAGCTTCAGTGACTGCAAGGAAGGATGGAGGTCCCTTGATGAGTGTGTCAGAAGGTCTTGAACTGGGTCCAGGATCCATGGATCCTCCAAGAGATGATGGTAAAGAAATGGAAACCAAATCTGCCGAGGCCAATGAGGGGCTATAAGAATGATAGTCCTTCCCAGTGACTTTGCTTTCTGTAAAAATCTGGGTATCAGCAAAATTGGGGGAAATGCATAGAGGAGATCCGGGGGCCAATTGTGTACGAGTGCATCCCTTGGGGGTTTTCCCGGAGGGGTATCAAGGCAAAGTAGCTTCTGCATTTAGTGTTGATGTGTCTGGCAAAAAGATCGCAGCAAGACTGGCCCCATTTGCAGAAAATCCTGTCCACAATCTCCTGTTTGAGGGACCACTCATGTGGCAACAAAATTGCCCTGCTCAGCTTGTCCGCTATCACGTTGGATCTCCCCGGGATGTGCGTTGCCAACAGAAAGCGCTGGGGTGACACAGTCCACTGCCAAACTCTGAGGGCTTCTCGGCAAAGGGGATAAGACTTGGTCCCACCCTGTTTGTTCAAATACCAGACCACTGACATGTTGTCTGTCTGTATGGCAAGTGTCCCTAAAGGAAGAGAGTCCTGAAAATACTGCAACGCCAGAAGTACCTCTCTCATCTCTAGGACACTGATATGCAAATGTGACTCTTGATCCGTTCATGTGCCTTGGGCAGTCTTTCCCTGAAAATGCCCCCCACCCCCACCCTATCCGGGAAGCGTCCGTGGTCACAATGGCTACTGGAGGGGGGAGTACAAAGGGGCGTTCTATTGTGACATGTAGAGACGTCAACCACCACTGAAGATCCCTCTTGCAAGAGTTTGTAATCAGAATCATATGGTTCATTGGCAATTCCTGGTACAACTATTGAGTGAACAGGAGCCATTGAAGAATCCACATATGCATCCTCACCAGTGGAATGGCTGAAATTGCTGCCGCCATCAAACGTAGAACTTTCAAGACCTCTGTGGCTGGAGCTCTGTTCTTTTACACCAATGAAGTGATGCATTAGCGAAGAATTGATATCCTTTCAACTGGAAGACGTAGAGTGGTGGTTGAAGTGTCTAACTCTGCCCCTATAAAGACGATATGCTGTGATGGCGACAAGGCAGACTTTTCAAAGTTGACCGTATTGCCTAAGTGGTTGCAGAGTGTCAGAGTGGATTCTGTTGTCTGAATCAGTTGATGCCTGGTGGTGGAGGTAAGGAGCCAATCATCTCGGTACGGAAACACCCGGAATCCTAGCTGAGCCGTGACCACTGCCATACATTTGGTAAACACTCTAGGGGCTCTAGTGAGACCAAAGGGCAGGGCTCGAAACTGGTAGTAACTGGCTCCCAGCTGGAAAAGCAGATGATCTCTGGATGGTCTGGCCATTTTTATGTGTTAGTACGCATCCTTGAGATCAGTCGAACACATCCAATTGTCCTTCCCGAAAAAGGGAAGTATGGACTGAAGCGTGACCATCCGAAACTTCTCTTTTTTCACAAATTGGTTCAGTCTGCTGAGGTCCAAAATGAGACTCCAGTACCCTGTTTTCTTTGGAACCAAAAAGAATCTTGAGTAAGTTCTGAATCATGTTTGGTCTGCTGGGATTGGCTGGATGACTCTTTTTGCTAGCAACTTGCGGAGCTCTGTGGTTGCTTGTTCCCTGTAACTGGGTGGAACAAATGGGATTCTCTTGACGGGAATGGGTGGAGCAAAAAATGGTATGAAATACCCTCTGGAAATAATGCTTTGTACCCATCTGTCATTTGTAATATCTAGCCAGGCTTCTGGGTACAAAGATAAGTGACCCCCGACCACCTCCAGAGCAGGACAGTTGGGCCTCCTCTCAGGAGTGCTGGTAGGGCTAACCAGAGAAATGATCTCTGTCACCCTGGTGTTGCAGATCCCCTCTGCCACGAGGGTGGCGTCTTCCATTATTGTCTCCTCCTCTGCCCCTGGAGGAGGGTTCTCCACATGTGTCCTGACAGGCTCCTTGGGCTTTTCGGAACCACATCTTTCCTCCCCTTTGGCCTTTGGGGTAAGGCTGAGTAGGGGTGGAAAAACAGACTCCGATGGCAGACAGAGTCTTTCCCTCCTGTTCACACCTGGTCAATGTTTCCTTTACCTTAGGCCCAAACAAGGATGAGCCATCAAACGGGGTATTTACGAATGAAGACTTGAAGGGTTCCGCAAAGGAAAAGAGGCACATCCAGATATGCCTACGATGAGCAATCCCTGATCCTGCAGCCCTACTCGAACCACCTGCTGAATATGATATGAGATGTATGGATGAGTTCACGACGGAATTAAGGGTAGCAAGCTGGGCAGAAACTTTGTCAGAGACGCCTGCAGCCACAGCACCCTGAAGAACATCTCCCAACTCCTTAAGGAGATCACTTTGCAGTCTGGTGAAATGGGTCAGACAGTTCAGTGATCGAAGAGTGAAAGTCGCTGAACTGAACATGCGTTTCCCATATCTACCCATGATCCTGGAATCTCTGTTAGGAGGATGGATGGATGCGGAGGTTTCAGACAATTCCTTCTTGGTGGCTGCCGCCACCACCATGGCATCAATAGGGACTCCCTCAGACAAGATGGTTTTATCCGCTGGGGCAGAGATAAACTTATTCAGCCTCCAAGGGACAGGCTCCATGGACCCCGGAGACTCTCATGCCCTACAAGAAACCAATAGCATCAGCTCATTGTAGGGTGGAGACACCCAGGAGGTGGAAGGTTGAGACCCAAAAGCCTTCTGGAGAACAGACTCATCCTCAGTAGGGTTTTTGGACTGCCAATCACCCCTCTGCCTAAGGATCTCCGCAAAGGAGATGTCCTCAGTGGGGGATCGAGGGGACCCTTCAAACTCATCCAAGTCAGTTTCAGATGTCAATGACTCCTGTGTGGAGTCCAAGTGCCTCCTCTTGCACACTCTCTTTCTGGGGACTTCCTCAGTGGGAACCTCTGGCGAAGTCTCCAAAGAGCAGGGGGTGCCCAGTGGGGCTACCTGAGGCTCTGGGTCTCTACGCTTGGGGTGGTCGATGGAAGCAGAAGCAGACACAGGCACCTTAGGGGAAGAAGAGGCCAGACCTGGTGATGAGGAAGTCTTAGAAGACAATACTCGCCTCATGGCTTTGAAGGCATCACAACTCCGATGAGAAGGACCCGAAGGAACAGTGATCCCCTCCCGCACCAATGCTGTGGGCTCTGAGCCCGAGGTAGGAGCTGAGCTCACCCACGCTGAGGCCATGAGAGGAAGAGTCGGCACTGACAGGTCAGTGTGACTATCCTCCGCGGACCCGACCGGAGAGTGTCAGATCCTAGAGTCCCCAGTCGCTGCCGAGGATGTCCGAGTAGATGGAGCTGATGACACTGGAACAGGTGTCAGCTCCAAGAGTTCTACAACCATCAGGTCGGCCTCCTCTGGCTCCAAAAAACCAATATGGCTCAGAAGAGGAACAGTCAATTCCGGGGTAGTGGTCTTCGGTTCCGACACCTGGGTCAGAACAGACAGCAATTTAGCTTGGCCTAGTGCCTTTAAGAGCTTCTGTACCAGTCGGTCCATGTCCAAATCCGAAAGGCTAACAGTGGACCTGGAGGAATGCACTGATGATGCCGACTGGAGTTATAGAGGAGAAGAAGGTGATTCGCAGACCGTTTCCAAGGCAGTGTCCCGGGTCCGAAAGGAAAAGACTGTCAGCTCTGAAGGCTGTGGAGCCGAAGTCACAGCAAGTTCCACTTTCTTAGACTTTTTTGACTTGGAGTCTGAGGATGATTTGGAGGACTTTGATGACTTGCTGGCTCCATCCTGGTCAGTCAAAGCTTCCACAAAGGTGTGCTTAAGAAGACCCCGATCCATGAGCTTTCTCTTCCTCTCAGCAAGCACCCTAGTGGAAAAGGAGTGGCAGATACTGCAGGACTTTTGAAGGTGCATCTCACCCAGACAATAAACACATTGAACGTGTCCGTCTGTGACAGACATCTTCTGTCTGCAGTCTGGACATTTTTTGAAACCAGACTTTGGATGTCTGTCTTTATCTTCCGACATAATATTAATCAATCCAAGAGATCAGTGCCGTGGCAAACGAGATCGGAGGTAATTCCAGCAGTGCATCTTGGGATAAGGGGCTTGGTCTCGAGCTACTGGTAATCTTTAAGCTTTGCTAAACGGCAGTGTCGGAGCTAAGGATCGGCTCCGAACCAAACAGTGAAGAATGAACGGCGAGATTGAACAACTTCACAATTAATCTTTACTATATCTAAGAGAGATACTATGCCCTAAGTCTTATTTACAGACAACACACAGGCAGAAGTGCTGAGTGGATGTTTCTAGGTCCAAGACAAGATACAAAATGCCCAGTATCTCTCTGACAGCGTTCTTAAAAATTAGTAATAAACATTACTGTTGGATTAGCTTGGATGACATCACTCTGTCACATGACTTCAGTTCCCAGGCTAAACAGATACTAACATAATTTTAACATCTCTGTGTGAGAAGTACACATCTCTCAGAAGTGAAGTACACATCTCTCAGAAGTTTCCAGAACTTGGAAGTCGTAAAACAATAAAACGCTTTTACATTTAAAACCTAGTAATTATTTTTGTTATAAGACAATACAAAAACTTCTAGCTCTAGACATTTTCTCTACTACTGAACTGAAACTGAGAGATAACACAATTGTAAAACACTTCAGTTTCAACTTATTTTCTTGAAGTTTTGCAAGTTAACTCTGTATGTTCCAGATTCTACTATTAAAACACACATTTGCACAGGTATATAGTTTATATACATTTCTGTTATTTTCCAGTAGGATACACTGTGATCACATCCTTGAAGCTCAGTACTGTACAAACCCTGTTCAACACACATTTCTGCACCAGTAGTTTAATATACACATAACATATAGTTCTCTTACATTTATAAGACAAGCATATGAATCATGTTGATATTCACAAATGACATATGATTTACAAAATTCCAGATAGCTAGGCTAGCAGTGTCACAACCCCCCCCCTCAAAAAAACCTCAAGCTAGTTTTTCAAGTGACCCTTGAGAAACGTTGCTTGAGAGGGTTGAGCCTATCTAGAAATACCTTAACCCATTCCCTGTCTTGAGAGACCGTCTGCGTTGGCATTGCTAACCCCACTGCAGTGCTGCACTGTCATACCATATGCTTGCAACCCTAGGCTCCACCTCAGTAACTTGGCATTTTGCTGCCTGGCTCGATGTAGCCATGTTAAGGGATTCTGATCTGTAACTACAGTGAATTTCCTTCCATACAGATAAGGCGGAAGTTTCTGCAGTGCCCACACTATGGCTAGGCATTCCTTTTCTAAAGCTGCATAGCATTCCTCCCTGGGTTGGAGCCTACAACCGAGATATACCACTGGGTGCTCTTCTGCCTCTGAGGAAACCTGGCTAAGAACAGCTCCCACCCCATGGTTTGATGCATCCACCTGCACAACAAATTCTTTGCTGTAATCTGGATTACACAAGGGGTCCTCCCAAAGCTCCTTTAAGCTTCCGGAATATCTGCTCACATACTCCGATCCATCCTACCTCATCTAGCCTGTTTTTCCTTCTCAGGGGCTATGATACTGTAACTGGGGACAAACTTTCTGTAGTACCCTGCTATCTCTAAGAATGCCCTTACCTGCTTTTTGGTAACAGGGGCAGGCCATGCTTGAATGGCTTCCACTTTGGCAGGTTATGGCTTGATCTTACCACTCCCCACTCTATGTCCCAGGTAGGAGACCTCTGCCATACCCACCTGACATTTGCTCGGCTTAATGGTCATACCTGCCCTCTGTAGTCTGCCCAGTACCTCACTGACATGTTGGAGGTGCTCTTGCCATGAATGGCTGTAGATGGCAATATCATATAGGTAAGCAAAGACAAAAATCTCCTGCTAGGTTACAATCTACCAGCCTTTGGAAAGACAACGGGGCATTTTTCATCTCAAAGGGCATCTTTGTGAACTCATACAAGCCAAAAGGAGTCACAAAGGCTGACCTCTCTCTAGCACTGGGATTCAAGGGCACCTGCCAGTAACCCTTGGTAAGATCAACAGTGGTAAGATACTTGGCCCATCCAGCTGCTCTAGGGCTTCACCTGTCCTAGGCATGGGGTAAGCATCTGACTCTGTGTGACTATTTAATTGCCTGTAGTCCACACAGAACCTGGTGATGTCATCCTTCTTTGGTACCAGCACCACTGGGTAGGCCCAGGGACTGCTGGAATCCTAAATTACCCCTAGTTCCAACGTTTCCTGTATCTCCTCCCTCAGAGTCTGTTTGACTCTCTCAGGTACCCTATAAGGGGCCTGCTTAATAGGCCTTTGGCGTCCTGTATCCACAGGGTACTGCACGAAGCTGGTGCACCTTAGTTTCCCAGTGAACAAAAGTCCCCAAACTTCTGTAACACTGCTCAGATTTCTCGAACCTGGGTAGGGTATAGCTGCTGGGACAGTGCCACTCCTTCCACTGAGGTATCAGTTCGAGCTACACTGAGATCAGTCACCAGATCCCCCTCAGATTCCTCCTGCAATCCACTGCAAATATTCAGCAAAAGGGCCTCCCTATCATAGAAAGGTGTCATCATGTTAACATGGTACAATTTGTGCCCCTACCTCCTGCCTAGCCATTCTACCATGTAGTCAACATCACTGACTTTCCTTACTACCTTGTAGGGTCCCTCCCAGGCTGCCTGCAGCTTGTTGTATCTGACAGGAATGAGAACCATTACCTGCTGCCCTACAGCATACTCTCTAGCTCAAGCATTTCTATCATACCATACCTTTTTCTGCTGTTGTGCTTCTGCCAGGTTCTCCTGGGCCAAGCCCATGAGTTCCCTGAGCCTTGTCCTGAGATTTAGGACATATGCCAAAACAGACTCATTGTGGGATTCACACTCACCCTCCCACTCATCTCAAATCAAATCTAGAGGTCCCCTCACCCTATGCCCATATAACTCAAAGGGTGAAAAACCTGTGGATTCCTGGGGCACCTCTCTGTAAGCAGATGGGGCAAATATTTGTCCCGCCCCCACCCAAACTGATCCGTAAAAGTGCATAGCATGGACCTGAATGCAGAGTTTAACCTCTCAAGAAGACCACCAGTCTGGGGGTGGCCTTTAAGTGCTGCACATCACAGTACTTCCACAGACAAGCCAGCAGGTCTGACATGAAACTGGCATCTCTGTCAGTCAGTATTTCTTTTAGAAAATCTACCCTGCTGAAAATCTCTAACAAAGCATTTGCCACCTTTTCTGCCTCAATGGAGGACAGAGCCCCTGCCTCAGGGTATCTGGTATCATAAACTACTACCATTAGGATATACTTTTTCCCTGTGGAACATGGGGTACTCAGAGACCCCACAATATCCATTGCTACCCTCTGAAATGGCTCCTCAATCACAGGCAAAGGCATCAAAGGAGCTTTCACCTCGTCTCCTGCCTTGCCTACCTTTTGGCACTGCTCACAGGTCCTACAGTACCCTGTTACACCTCTGGAAATACCAGGCCAATAGAAGTTCTGCATAATATTTCTCTTTGTACGTTTTATGCCCATATGACCTGCAAAAGGAATATCATGGGCTATGGCTAGAAGTGCCAAACAGTAGGCTCTGGTCACTACCAAATGCTGTATTCTCTCACCCTCTAGCCCTCCCCTCAGGGGTCCACTCTCTATACAGTAACCCTTTGCCCCAGTATACAGACTCCCTTTTCCCTTGAGAATCAGGTGCCTCATTAGCTACCTCCCTCAGGCCTTGTAATGTAGGGGCTGAGAGCTGAGCCTGCCTCAATTCTCTCTTTGTAACCCTTCCCAGCTCCCCTTCCACAGGAAGTCTGGTATCCTCTGACACCGGTGCCTCACTGTCATCCTGGGTACTACTACTCACCTCTGCACTTGCAGTCGCTCTGTCCAAGGGAATATCAGCACCCACAAGCAGCTGTGGCTGGCTGACCTTCAGTCTAACTGCTGCAGGGTCGTTCCCTCCCTGAAGTAACCACCTCATCAGTCCTGGCTGCAAGTGTGCGGTCTGTCTGTGTCTCCCCCAGGCTACCAGACCCACATCCTTGTGCCCAAGACTGACTGCATGTAACTGCATGCACACACGGCACTGCATCATCAAAATCATTCCTTATCCGGACATCTGCAGGGATATCCTCAAACACACCTACTTGCTGGCTTCCTTTTCCACCCTCCCAGTCAAGGTGAGCCCTAGCCAAAGGTGTCTGGAATAGGGCCCCTCCTAAAGTTCTGACTGGAGTAGACTGCCTAAGCAAGTAGTGCTCCTCTATAACCATTTCAGGCTTCACAACTGTAAGGTCAGAGGCTGTGTTCCTCTTAGCCATGGACTCTTTCCTATTCACTAAGATAGGATGTAACCTCTTGTGGTAGTTTGGTACCCTTGTCGTCTCGAGACAACCTACTGTTGGCATTTTGTCATTCCCACTTACTGACTCACCTACCTTTTGTTCCCCACCTTGCCTCTGTGGACATGTATATGTTCAATGGCCCCACTGGTTGCATTTAAAACATTTAACCCTTGGTCATGAATGTGTACCTTGACTAGTGGCTTCCCCTTCTACTGGCGGACTCTGTTGGGGCAGTCTGTGCTACCCACCATGGGTTCCCTTAGACCCATGAGCAGTGATGCCCTGCTTGCTATGTATAGGTCTTCCTTCTTCCACAACTCATCTGCAGTAGTACATTGTCTATCAGCTAACTAGATTCTCAAGTCCTCAGGCAAAGTGATAAGGGCTTGTTCCCTCACCAAAAGGTCAGCCAGCCCTTCAGAAGTTGTGACGTGGCATCCACTCACCCACCTATGAAAATAAGTGCTTAGTTCAGCAATATATTCGCACACACTTTCATGTGCCTTGTGTCTATGCTCACAAAACGTTTTCCTATAAGCTTCAGCTGTTAACGTAAAACATTATAGCAAACAATTTTTTACAATATTATAATTTAAACAATCAGTATCAGACCATTTAGAAATAACAGCTACAGCTTTACCATGGAGTAAGAGGGTAATGAATCATACCCAGAGCCCTTGGTCAACATTATACTGTTTATATACCCTCTCAATCATATGAATGAAACTATCAAAATGATCCCCCTCTGTACACTGTGGAAGAAATTTACTGACCTTTGTTGCTTCTGAGGTTCGGTTACTCCCTTCCCCATTACCCCCATGACCCTGGCGAAGAGTCAGCATCTCCTCTTCATGTTGCTTCTACTTCTCCTTCTCCTCAGCTTCCAACCATCACAGTTTCTCATTTTCCTCAGCCTCAAGACATTCTCAGTTTCTCCACTGCTTCTATTTCCAGATGCTTTGCCTCCAGCTCAAGTCTCTTTAACTCCAGATGTATTTTTAAGTCCTCTGTGGAAATGCTGAGCTCTCCATTTTCTGAGAGTTGTACATCTCCACTGCCAGTCTGATTGTCCTGGTTGCTATTCTGTGATGTAGCTGTGACTAAAGCTACAATCACGTCTGCTTTAGTCAGGTTGGCATGCACCAGTTCTTTAGCCTGGCACATTTCATCCAACTATCTCCTTTCTCAGCTTGTCATAATCCTCTGCTGACATGCATTGCCTACTCTCCCTGACTATCTAAGCTAACAAAAAATAAAAAAATTGTGATATCAACTCTGAATGTTCACTGCATGGCTGATTGAGAGTAGAAACACCTTCAGTGACCACTGTACATGGGCTACAGGAATTCAATAGCCACACCACTACAAGCCAATTAATACGTGATGTGGCTAACTCACCACTGTCAATCAATTACTATGTGATGTGGATAACCCACCACTGCCAACTAAATAATATGTGATGTAGATATCCCACCACTGTCCACCAATTAATATGTAATACCCCTGGCAGTGGTCCAGTAATCAAGGAGCCTCAATCCTCACCACTGGCAACAGTGAGGGATGTACACAATGGAAGGATTACAAGTACACACACAGTAAAGTACAATTTCCCTTAGGAGCACAGAAAGATCACACTTGGTCTGGGGCTGGTTTCTCCCTCTTTTTCCAGAATGCCAATAAGACGCCCACTGGCACAGCTATAGGGTTAAGATCTCAGCCAAGTGGCCAAGCTAAGAACTCAAGCACCCTCTCTGTCCAACCAGTGCTTCATGTCCCTGCCCAAGTAGTTGACACACACATGCACTTTGAGATTTTATTGATATACAAACACACACACACACACACACACACACCTGGGAAAGGGTGGCACAGGTTTATTAGCTATGCCCACTTCTGCCCAGACTATAAGGTTGTACCAGCTGCCACCAGCCACCTTATTTATTAGCTACTATAAGGTCCTTACAAAGAGTGTCCAATCCTACTGTGTAATGTTACTATTATCCAAATGGTAGTTTTGACCAAGACTTGCAAGGCTATTTAGGAGTGGCCTGAACAATGTCACAAACTACATATGCAAGTACTCTATGAGCTTAAATATGTCTCACAAATATCAGCCACAAAGATAGGTTTAAATATATTTAACAATAAATGTAGAAAAACTGCAGGGAACCACCAAGATGAGTGTAAAACAATTTATTTTAAAATGAAGAACAAGCGCTTTCACGCACCACCATGGCGCGCTTCATCAGGTTACATCAATTAATTAAAAATTCATCCTTTATATATCAAAACACATCCAATTAATCAATTCAATCATCAAATTAAAAAATCTAATTAAGACATTTAAAGAGATATTACCAGGGTAACATCAGGCTTAGATATGAAGAACATCTTTAAAATGCAAAGCATGGCACTTCTAAAGCTGCCACAAGCTTCCGTCAACATAAAACCAACACTGATTCAGATTGCATAACTCAAAAAAAAAAAAAAAAAAAAAAAAATCCATTCAAAAATTCATATCCAACAATAATAAATTCATAAACCTGTCTTATTTCCTTACAATACCTATTATGAATATGATACTGATGTTACTAAAAATAAATAAATCACCAATAACGTCATGGCGATACTTATATAATGCATTGTATCAAAATATCCATAGAATATGTGCTTTAATCATTATTTATAAAAATATATGTATATATTTTTATTTTAATATATAAAATAAATATAACAAATATTCTAACTAAGAACTTATTACTATATTGAATAGACAAATCGACAGTGCTTATTCAATAACTACATACAATAGTAATATTCATGCAAATAATAGAGCTAAAACCAACACCTAAGAAGAACAAATAATTCATCTATCTCCCAATAGGGCTGGTCGGATGCTGACCACTAAATTCAGACCAGGTTCAATATGAGACCTGAAATTAAGAATCCATCTTAGCTCATGGAGTTCTAGAGACCCCACGACATCACCTTCTCTCATATTATTGTGCACAATCTGAATAACCCTAAACTTAAAATGATGTTTGGGGAACTGCTGACAATGCTTAGCCAATGCGTTACTAGTGTTCTCCTTCCTTATGTCATAGACATGGTTGTATATGCGATCTCTAAGCCTTCTCGATGTCATGCCTACATAGTAGGCATCACATAATATACAAGTGGCTAAGTAAATAATATTTTTGGAGTCACATGTCGCATAAAAGGTTGGTGTAAACATCATGCCTATTCCTGGTACTTCAAAAGACTGAATTTTTGATATGTAGCTGCACATGCTACATTTAGTACATGAATAAGTTCCCTTCTTATAACGTGACCTAATATCTATGTTCCGAACATCCATTTTATCATTACAGAGTAGCCTTTTTAGATTTAAACTATTGTTGAATCTAAAAGTAGGTTTACTACCTACTATCTGTGCTAGGGTTGGATCAAGTAAAAGAATCTTCCAATTGTTCTTAACGACATCCATAATATGATGTATATCATTTGTATATTTAATGCTAAATGGTAAGCTTACTTCTTTGTTCTTAGAACTGTTAGTAAGACCCCCTGTTTTGACATATGTATATGTCCCAAGCGTTGACGAGGTTAAATTGTCAACTAAATCAGCAGGATAACCTCTACTAATGAGACAACTCTTTTGGAAATCCACCAGAGTATATAAATCTTCCTGTTTGCTGCAAAGCCTAGAAATTCTAGTTATCTGCCCTTTTATCGATGCATGCTATCAAAATGAAGGATAGCATTCCTCCAGCATGACTTCCTGTATAACGTTGTGGTAATGTTATTCTTGTCATCTTTAGTTAGGGTGATATCCAAAAAATTAACATGATTATATGAATGTTCAAAAGTAAATTTTAAAAAAGAGGTGGTTGATTCCATATAAGCAACAAACTCATACAGTGAATCTAAATCGTTATTCCAAAATAAAAGTATAAAAAAATATTTAACAATAAATAATAAAAGAACAAGACAATACTCAGAAAGCAAACACAGTTACTTCAGAGTTCAAAATTACAGGAAATATTTTAAACCAACATTGCAGGACAGTATCAAATAAACAAAAAAAAATCTAAACTAATCTTTACTATATTCCTGTGTATATCTAAGAGAGATACTATGCCCTAAGTCTTACTTACAGACAACATGCAGGCAGAAGTGCTGAGTGGATGTTTCTAGGTCCAAGACAAGATACAAAATGACCAGTCTCTCTCTGAGAGAGTTCTTAAATTAATAATAAATATTATGGCTGGGTCAGCTTGGATGACATCACTCAGTTCCCAGGCTAACAGATACTAACAGAATTTTAACATCTCTGTGTGAGAAGTACATATCTCTCAGAAGCTAGCAGTACTTGGAAGTCATAAAACAATAAAACGCTTTTACATTTGAAACCTAGTAATTATTTCTGTTTCAAGATCATACAAAAACTTCTAGCTCTAGACATTGTGTCTGCTACTGAACTGAAACTAAGAGATAACACAATTGTCAAACACTTTAATTTCCACTTATTTTCTTGATGTTTTGCACGTTAACTCTGTATGTTCCACCTTCTACTATTAAAACATACATTTGCACAGGTATATCGTTTATATACATTTCTGTTCTCTTCCAGTAGGGTACACTGTGGACACATCCTTGAAGCTCAGTATTGTACAAACCCTGTTCACACACTTCTGCACCAGTAGTTTAATATACACATAACATATAGTTATCTTACATTTGTAAGACAAGCATATGAATCATGTTGATATTCACAAATGACATTTGATTATTTACAAAATTCCAGATAGCTGGACTGGCAGTATCACAGAGATGACAAAGTGGACTGTTGAGGATAAGGAAGAATGAATTGCTGTTACTATTAAGCAAAAAAAAAAAAAAAAAAAAACAATTAACAGACATAAGATTTTAGCAAGTGCATGGGAGAAATTATAGGAAAATAAAATATTCACACAAGAAAAACTATCAAAAGCTACAATGATGATGATGAGAACAAAGGAAATGCACAATGCAAACAGGTAGGACACTGCAAGGAGGAGGATGAAGGTCAGCATAAAGGTCATTTTGTGGTGCGACTAGAGCCCTTTTTTGTCCATAAAAAGAAAAAGGGGATAACAGGTAAAGTATGCAAAGAGAAACCTACAATGGAAAGAAGGTAAAGGATTGTTTGCATGGGCAAACAGAAAACAATGCAGATAAGCAGGGATGGTTGTGCATACATGAGGCTGGGGAAATAATGGACAGACACATACTTACAGAGGATGGACAAACAGTAATAGGGAGGGTTGGACCATACAACCTCAACTAGCCACACTGGTCACAGCTCTGTCAACAAGTGCTGTCCACCAAAAAATGTCCTTCAAGGAGGTGACCACAGCAGTCAATCTAGTATGAGCCACAGCACTGAGTGGCTTCAGTGAGGGTATCTGGACATCCTCCTCCTTCTCTCCCTGAGGTGCACCTGCATAGTAGCAACAAAATGGGAAATAACTTCTTAGCAGAAAGTGGAGTTTAATTTATGTTCTGCATACTTGTACTTTTAAACTTCTATCAAGCAATCAATGCTTACTTTGTTCGTATGTGAATATTACTGATATATCAAGCTATGTATGCTTGTAGGTAGCCATACTCTGTGCATTTCAAATAAGTTTAACTTCCTTCATCTGTAATCTGCAACTGTGTCTCTCAGTATGAAGTCACACTGTGCATATGGTATTTTGTGTCTGTACTCTGTTATTTGCCTATATGTCTGTTGTCTTGGCTGAAAAGAATCTATGGACCTGACCATTACCCAGTTAACAAACATTAAATAAATTTGAAGTGTGATAAATCATGCTGACAATTTCCAGCCATGTTTGTCAGCCCACAAAAGCTCTCCTGCCAAGCTGAAAGACAAAGGTGTAGATAATAAAATTACCTGCTTCACAGGTGTGCATTTAGGTGGAAGCAATGTGTTTAAATAAATAAAAACACTCCATTTCTGGGCATACTCTGCACCTCAGTTTTGTACTCCGGCAAGAGCCAAAGGTGGGATTAACTCATACTGTATTGTTCAGCAGACCTTGGTATGATTGTCGATCTAGACAGCTGGAGGCTCAGGTCACACCAGACATTTATTGCCTGATATCTGCCATCATAAGGACTCAGGAGCCAATGCCTGAAGTTTCTATAATGGAAATAAAAAGGAATATTTTTGTTGCCTACATTCAACTTGTGGGAGATCTATGCCTGGAACCATTAAAAGCCATCCTCAACGGTTGACAGCATTAGTGGCCATATCAGAATAGCAGCCACATTCATTTATGACTCATTCCATGAAATTTAGTTGTGCTAATTTGCACAACACATGCCCATGCATTAGTTGAATAGCACCCACTGTGGCACAAAAGCATCATTAGTTTATTCAGAAACATTTGTACTGCTGGCCCTTACTTGCCTATACAGTATGCAAAGGGAGTACAGTCACTATCGTGTTTGTAACTGACTGACAAAAATGTGCATTATTATGCAGGGAGTTTGGGAGATTCTCTTTCTTATATCCATGGATTTCAATGGTAATGTGAATATTTTATTCTGACAACTATTGTCAAAAATAAGAGTTGGCTAGTAATGGTTTTCCATGCTTGCCCTCATTGAATACATGGGAGTTCCACAAACAACTGCAGTTAAGGTACTTTTTGGAGTCTAACAGTCTGATGGAGCTGGCATACAGGGGATTCAGACTAGTCACTCAAGGATCAGGTTTGGGAATCCATATTGTGGGTGGGCACAATACTCCTCATACCACTGTCACCACTGCTGACCAATATGATCAGCTGTACCAAGCAGGAATCACACAGGATCTTAGAGATCCACACCAGGGGTAAGGTACCAGGGGTAAGGTACCAAACTCAGCAAGACTGACGGACATGGAGGAGTTCCTTCTGTCCCTACGAGAAAGATTTGCATCACAGTTTATCCATGGTGGTGTCTGTACACAGCTGCCAAGTTTTTGAATAAACTGCCATTATACATACTGTCTGTGGCAAACAAAACTGAAGTGATGGACATGTATGTTCATTGGCACATCAGGCCTGCAACTAGTCTATGCTACCAGAAAAGGTAAGGTTGATTAAAATATAACATGGCACATCGGCAGCCATACCTTGCATGCACTTGGGCACCTTGTGATATATGTCATTGTATTCACTATGGTGTGTTGTGAGTTATGCATTCACAGTTATCATCAGCAGTGGGTAGCAGGAAGGGCTGAGGCTAGACAAGTGGATGATGTTATCACCCCTAGTGAGTCAGGATAGGATGCTGAGAGACATGGACATGACTCCCAGTCTGAGGACACAGGACACTGTCTGTATTACTCCTGGGTGAGGGTACAGACACACACGCACACACCACACTAAGTGTACAGTGAACCCTTGAAATGGTGCTATGTCCTGTGAATGAGAACCATTTACATGCTTCCCTTCTGTCTGCTAGAGAAGCTACAGAGGAATACATTGCTTCTTCTGTTGGCATGCCCACTATAGGCCATCAATACTGAGGTACCCAAACCAACCATGCTTCACATTAGACCTCTGACATGCATCTCCTGTCCCACAGTCTGCAATGGAGCTGGCAAATGTGTTACAGGGCATGACTACACAGTATGCACCTTTGAGCTATGTGACCGCTACTTGCTAGGCTCTATGAAAGTAATGTCCAGAATACGTGTGTACTAACTTCTGATAATGTCCAAATACATTATCCTACATCCTCCACCAGAAAAAAATGTTTAACTTGCAGAGCATTCTGACTACAGTGCAATATTTTAATTTAGCTCCATGTGGTTGGCTCAAATTGATCACTGAGCTGCAGTGGAATGTCTGAAGGTAGAGCAGAAGCATTTTACAGCTAATTATTCTGTCGTAATGCATTACTAATGCCTTAAAGCTTTATAATGAAATATGAATCGAAGTGTGAGATACAGTTCTTTCACAGGATAACCATCTGAAATGTTGTGACCTGTTACAGTGAGTCCCAAAATATGGAGAATGAATGGTTGAAATAGGTTCATAGGTTGGTACTAGGCTATCGGCCTTAGAGCCTATACAAGCCTAGCCATAACAATTCCCTGGCTATTTCTTCCCACGCTATTTACTTCCCTGGACCCCTGTCTAGCAGGGCGACTGATGTGATCCCTGGGGTGATCCCTGGGGTGAATTTCCTTTCTCCCATCCAGTCATCAAGGTTCCTTTTGAAGAGGGCCAAAGAGGTGCTCTGGTTGACATGTATGGGCAGTCTATTCCAGAGTCTGGGGGAGTCTCTGGGTCAGGAACATATCCCTCCAGTATGTTTTGTTTATTGTGATGACAAGGTTTAGATCCCTGGAGTGTGTGGCTCTGAGGGATTGGGATTTCTTTAAGTGTAGCATGTCCAACAGCTCTGGGTTTGATATGGCCTTGTATGCTAAGCAGAGATTGCCTCGGAGTAGATGATATGTGACAGAGTATAGCTGGAGGTTTTAAGTCGGTCAGCATAGGGCATCTGCTTTAGGCCTGTGATTCTTTTAGTGAGGTATTTCTGCGGCCTTTCCAGTTGTTGCAGATGTCTTGAGAGGTACATACCAAATGGAGCGTTGTATTCTATAATGGATCATATGAGGGATGAGTATAGTGGGACAATGACCTTCTTTTTTCTGGATGAAAAGCCCTTGGTGATGAGGTGTGCCACACAGAAGGATTTCCTGACTGTTGTGGCGATGTGGTTATTGAAGGTAAGACCACTGTCCACCTGTGTCCCCAAGTCTCTTATCACACTTTCGGTGTTTAGTGTACTGCCACCTATGTGGAAATTCATGGGTACAGGTTTTTTCCCAAAGGGGATAACTATACATTTCTTGGCAGTGAGCTTGAGCCCATGGCTCTGGCACCAAGCATCTGTTTCTGTAAGGCCCTTTTGTAGAGTATCGACATCATTTGGGGATTCAATACTGGCTCCCAGTTTGCAGTTATCTGCAAACTTTGTTAGCCAGAGTCCCTTAGTGTTGGCCTGTACTTCAGAGAAGTAGTTGCCAAATAAGAGAGATCCCAGTACTGAACCCTGAGGTACTCCACTTGTCACCTGTCTGGAGCTGGATTTGGAGTCAGCTACTTTTACAGCGTGGGTTCTGTCAGTAAGCCAGTTGGCAACCCATCGAGTGACGTAGGGATCAATGCCCAGCTTAGTAAGTTTATCTATGATTCCAGACTGGGGGATGGTGTCAAAGGCCTTGGCGAGGTCCAGATAGGCTGTGTGGACTTCCTTACCCTCGTCCACGGCTCTGGAGACTGATTCGAAGAAGTCAATCAGGTTCAGGAGACAAGACCAGCCCTTCACAAACCCAAACTAGGTGGGGTCCAGTGTTTTAAGGTTGCCAATGTCTTTGTTTACAAGTTCCATGATGATACGTTTCATGGCTTTGCAGATCAGGCTCATCAGACTGATGGGGCGGCAGTTCCCGGGATCCAAGGTGGATCACCCCTTGTGCAGTGGGATAACTGTAGCTGTGCACCACTCAGTGGGCATGAAGCCTGAGGCGAGGTGTGATTAAACATGACATTTAGGTGAGATGCCAGTTAATTTTGTAGTTCATGTAGTACACAGCCCGATATGTCATCTAGTCCCATGGATGCTGTATTCTTAGCTTTGGAGAGTGCGTTTTTTACCTGTGTGGCCGTTATTACCAGAATTTGGCAATCTTCCGGTATTGAGATGGGCCATTTAGGGAGTGAGGGGGGGGGGTGAAGTTGGCACTGAATCAATCTGCCAGGATATTGGCAATATCCTTGGGATCTGTATATTTAATGCCATTCTGTTGTAGCTCAGAGCAGATCTGAGCATTGCCATTTAGATGCTTGAAATAGCTATAGAATGCCTTGTGGTTGTCTTTGGAATCTTTGGCAATTTTATTTTCGTAACTAGCTTTGGAGGATTTTATGAGGGATCTCAGCTTCTTACTGAGGCTGGTAAGTGAACTAGTCCGTTACGTTAAAGTCTGAGCTTAATACAGAATTAGAAATGACACAAAACACCAAGGCTCAAACTTAATTTATTAAACAAAAACTTACTAAATAAACAGATAAAACTAATAAATCGTGTACTTATAAGCATATGCATAAACAAAATCATCTTTGCCACTGATAGGGAGACTTTAATCCTATTCAGTACAGTTATCTGTTCAGTCAAGGCAAGGCCGACACTGGCAAAATGTGTCTATGCTAAGTTCAGGCTGGTACTGTGATCAAATGTGGATGATGATGATGATTTTCATTTTAGCCTTTGAGCTTTTTATAGTCTTGAACAAACAACAGGGTCAATAGGTCCAACTAATGACATATTCAGCACAAGCTCATCATGAGTTGATGGAATATTTTAGAAAATTACAGATCATTTCCTAAGTTGTAAACAAGTCTCGTAATGTCTGGTCTTATGCCTTACTTCCCTTTTCCAAAGAACAGTTAGCTCACAAACTTGTGATATAGTTCCTCCTTGAAATCCCCATATTCTGGTAAACATCTTTTTAGCTGATAAACAACTTACACGTCAACAAAATTTCAGTTATACCAGTGATCAGTGAGCAAGGCCTGCTCTTAAGCATATAATATTGTTACAATATTAGCAGCATATAGTGAGGTAGATAATCAAACATACACAGTGGTACGTGGCTCGAGGCATAACAAAAACCAGGTAGACTATGTGGATCCGTCACAGACCACCCCTTGCATCGAGCAACGTATGCTGTGTATCCCTTATAAGAGTTAATACTGACAACATTAATTTGTATCTTCTCATCACCTTACAGTAAATGCAGCATGACACTAAGCAAAATAACACTGAAACTATTGTGGTCAATAGCAAGGGATGCAACAACAAATTAAACCACACTGAAGCTTTAGGTGACCACATAAAAATATCATACCGATGCAAAACAGTTATATCCTGCATTTCATTTGCTATTTTTACAATGGTACCTTTGTCTTTAATCATTTTAATTACTGTTTGATGCGCATCATTTAATGTTTTATTTAATATTTGCAACACTTTGTCCTTTCTGCTTAATCTGTAGAAAGTCCGGGTGGACTAGAGATGGCCATTTAAAAGTGTGTAATGGTTCTAAGCTAGCATTAAATGTGATGTCCATTCATCTAGTCAATCTAATAAGTTCTCCAGTACAAAAATCAATAATTGCATGGATATTACTTTTACAGTATGCTCCACCGTTTGTGATTATCCCATTACTCCAGGCTAATTTACAGGAGGATATCACACAAAGTAAGGTATCATTTAGATGGTAGATGTCCGTACCATTTACTATATACCTGTGCCAGGTGCATTTCCCAGTTCCGTTATGTAAGCATGGGTGAGGCTTCCTTTTCACCATCATGCATACCCACCCCTGGGGCCAGGTTTCACAACCTGTCAAATCAATGGCTACATCATTATAATCAAAGTAGACTCAATTTGAGGTACCCACCAATTATTCCCAAATTGCAAGGGCAATGTAACAAATGGACAGACCTGCTTTGTTCCTTTTTTACTAGCAAGATAGTCAAAATCAGTGTACAAGACTTATTTTTACATGCAAAGTTTATTGGCTTTAACCAATGATATAGTTGCAGTTTCCTTTGCCAATGGGGCTGCCTTTTTAGCCCCCCAAGTTTGAGTAAATTGCAAATACTGTTGATTAGCAGCCAATTGAGATATAATACAAAAGGTTTGATTTACTTCTGTTGTGAGGTTATTTAAAATCTGTTCTGTATATGTATTAGCATATTTAATCCACCTCCACATGACAGTTTGGGCTAAAATACTGTCTACTGTTCTTTGTCCCAGTTCGGATCATGATCTGCTAGTAGCTTAAAGGCCATATTTAGGTCAGTACCCAAACGGCCCAATTTGCTACGTAGGGTATCTATATTTACACTGTTTAAGAATCCAGTCCCTGTTCCGACTGCACCTAGTACAGTACCAAGAATACCTGTAACATCACGTTTATTCCTTTTATTTTTGTACTGTCTATATTTGATATGCAAGGAATTAACTGGCCATAATTGTACAATTTTACAATGTGGGTACCTGGTAGTAATATTAACTGCTGTCATGTTAATTATCATTTTAATACGTTGTATAACTCTAGCACTACTTAAAGTTTTACATCCTCTTGTATACCTGACCACATGTCCCAAACCATCAAATACAGTTGAATTATTGTCCATGGCATATATCTCCAAACTTGGAGAAAGGGTTTCTGCGGTGTCATTTTCCCTTTGAAATTTAGCTATGCAGGAGGAATCTAATGGAGACTTGGCCAGTGGAAATTCCGACTCATTTAGTTTTTGGTATAAACCTCCTAAAGGGTTGGAAGCACACTTTTTAGGATGTCTATCACAGTTTAGTCTACATACAGTTGTGATGTTCTCCATCTGAGTGATGCTCCAAGTTAGGGCAGGTTTTGGTATCACCGCATATAGATCATCCCCCAATTTTCAGTAAAGGTCACAGTCTGCCGTTAGATTTGCAACATCTTCCTCATCAAATAGAGGGATAGGATCAAAACAGTCATATGGCCCATCTAAGTGTTGTCGTCGGAAAAGGTTGGCACCTTTCCAAACAGTGGCAATAATCTATGGAGAGGAAAGTACAATGGTTGTTTAGCAGAATCAAGTAATACTAAAACAGTATCACCAGGTCCATCACAAATCACAGTCCCATGTTCATTTGGCTGATTGGGTGTGGTTACTATAACTCTCATCCCCAGCCATTTGCTTGGTTTAGTATCACAGTCTTGTAACAAAATAGCATCTTGATGCATACAAATTTCTACTAAAGATTGCCCTTTTTGAATCAACTGTGTCTTGTTATCTAAATTGATAGCCTTTACTATCACTTCCCGTTCTGGATCCCATAATGTAAAAACCTCCCGATTTTTCCTAATAGTTCTTTTTGTCCCCAGTGCCAATTTTCTGGGAGATAGAGTTTCCAACCTGTCTCAGCTAACACTATATTTTGTGCTGGCGCTCTTTGTTCAGTCAATGCGCATAGCCAGAACCGAGTTTGATCAGCATTTGTCAAAAGAGGGTATATGGCATTTGGGTTCAGCTTTTCTAATTTCAAAATGCAACAGTTGGACCGAATGTCATTCATATGCATTTGCAAAGGCGTTCCTTGATGCTTTCGAGGCCTATTATTCAGCTGGCTCACAGCTAATTCTAATATCTTTGCCCAGCCTCATAACGTCCCATCACTTGTATTCTTTTGGATTTGTTCTTTAAGGAGCCCATTATACATTTCAATCAAACTAGCAGCTTGAGGATGATATGGGATATGCAGCACTCATCGAACTCCATTTTCCTTCGCCCATTCTTGAACTTCTGCTCCGGTAAAGTGACTGCCTTGGTCACTTTGGATTTCACTGGGAATCCCATATGTCACACACAATTTATTTAGTCCTTTTAACACTGCTTGTTGGTTTGCCTTTTTGCATGGAGACACCATTAGTAATCCTGAATAAGTGTCCACCATCGTTAGGCAATATTGCTGATTTTGATCCAGTGGTAAAGGACCAATAAAACCTATTTGCCAGATTTGTGCTAAACGACTGCCTTGGTGAATGTGTCCACATGCTTCTGCCTGCAGTTGCTTTTGTTTATTTCTTTGGCAGATTTTACACTGCTTTATAACATCTGTAGTTATTTCCTTATTCAACTGCATACCATGACTTTGTGCCCATTCTATTGTTGCATCTCTTCCCAATTGCCCACTCCGATCATGTGCCCATCGTGCCATACTAGCACTTTCAATCTTCTCTTCGGAAGCATGTACTGCAGCCATCTTGTCTACCTGCTGGTTATGCCTCCTTTCATTTGTCACAAGTGATGCCTGGGCATCTACATGTCCAACACTGATTTTGCATTGTTGAGCTTTTTCCCAAATCCGTTGCCAATATTCTGAACCTCCCCATAGAGGTCTGCCATGGATCTTCCAATTCTGTTGTTGCCAGGCAGGTAACCAGGTTGTCAGTCCTTTAAAAACTGCCCAGCTGTCAGTACAGATGTATGCTTCATCTCCAGGTGATAAACTATCAATGACTAGGGCAACAGCTAGTAATTCTGCCTGATTATTTGAACCGGCAGTACCTTCATTAAACAACATGGTTTATGTTCATGGGCAATAAGCCACTGCAGTCCAGGTCCTGCCATTTGATCCAATTTTAGCAGAACCATCAGTAAACCATGCATGTTTCTGTTTTTCTGCATCTAAATTATCAAATAACGCTTCAGTGATTGGTGACTTCAGAAGCTCCTGTCACTGCTGTTCTGTAGCATCAGTATCATCCAAAATTACCAGTCCAGCCAACTGTTGTTGTACTTGAGATACTCTAGGTACGATGTTGGCCCTTTCATGCAAATACCATTTCCATTTTTGTACAGTCGAAGACTGTGCTATTAGAGTTTTCATTAAATTATTATCTCGTAACCACCCCTGGATTGGGTAGTCTATTTTAACTGTCACTGTTTGTTGTTTAGTTATTCCTTTCACAAGAATTAAATGCTGTGTACACTGCCAGCACATGTTGCTCAAGGGGGCTGTATCTCACCTGCGCTCCAGTTAGGGATTTGGACCAAAATCCCAATGGTCTCCTTTTCCCAGTATCATTCTTCTGCCACAGTCCCCAAAACATAACATTATTGGCAACAGTTACTTTCAGGATACAGGGTTGCTGTGGATTAATTGGACCCAGCCCCACAATCAGCTGTAGGGCCTTTTTTTCTCCTTCAAAAGCCGTTTGCTGCTTAGGACCCCATTGAAAGTCACACTTTTTTCTCGTTACATAGTGAATGGGCTGCAAAATCAGACCAAGGTGAGGTACAAACGCCCTCCAAAAGCCCATTGCTCCCAAGAAGGCCTGTGCCTGCGGTTTCATTTTTGGGACTGCAATTTTCTGAATACTCTCTAGTGCTGCTGCAGGAATTTCTCTTTTTGCTCCATTCCAAACCATATTAAGGAATTTTACTGATGGTCCCTTGTTGTGTTTTATTTTAATTTATAGCCCACCCCCTGTTCTGAAGGTGCTGGATTACAATTTTAATGCAATATTTACATCAGACTTCTATCCAATAATCATTATGTCATCAATATAATGAAAGACAGTCACTTTGTCCAGTTGTAACTTGGCTAGATCTCTAACCACCAGTCCATGACACAGGGTAGGGCTGTGCAGATATCCTTGTGGTAACACTTGGAAGGTGTACTGCCTCTCCTCCCAAGTAAAAGCAAATTGGCTCTGCTTTCTTCTGCTATTGGAATGGAGAAGAAAGCATTTGCCAAGTCCAAAACTGCATGATATGGCCCAGCAGATGAAGACAATCTTTCCACGATTGTAACAATGTCTGGAACAGCTGCCGTTAAGGGTGGGGCCACCTTGTTCAGACCTCGATAATCTACAATCATCCGCCATGATCCATTAGGTTTCTTTACTGGCCACACCAGACTGTTGAATGGACTCACAGTTGGCTCAAGTATACCAACCAGAAGCAGTTCTTGGATCGTAAAGAAAACAAATCACAGCACTCAAAATATATAAACTAATACAACAAATAAAAAGCAAACCAACCTTTCCCTCACAGCAAAGTGCAGCAGAGCCTGGGTGAGCCTTTCCAATAAAGCTCTGAAATGTTTTATTTACCCCTTAAATAGAAGGTTTAGTTCCTAGCTCCACCCCCTCAGTTCACAAATAATTAACCTTAAGTGATCTTGTCTGTCTTATGTACAAGTCCTTAATTGATCAGTTCTAATTTCTGCCTGACTCACAAGAGACAGAGCTGTGGGGTCTTCTGAAGTTTTAATATGCAGTTAAAAGCAGAACACAAGCAAAACACAAGGTAAAGAAAACAAATCACAGCACTCAAAATATAAAAAGGCAATAAACTAATACAAAATACAACAAATAAAAAGCAAACCAACCTTTCCCTCACAGCAAAGTGTAGCAGAGTCTGGGTGAGCCTCTCCATTAAAGCCAAATAACAGAATTACATATACTAAGCCCGAGATGCCATTTCTCGGAATATTCCTTTTTCTCTGAGGTATTGCCATTTCAAAGTTGGTACATTTAAATTTAGAGGTGTGTGGGTGTAGGGGGGCTTGCCCCTCTCCTACAAAAAGAAGTTTAAAGGAAGACAGAGATTTTCGAGATTTGCTCTTTTCCTGTGTTTTCAATCTTTTTTTTTCAGCTTGCCAGTATTCAGCATTTCGAGGGCCGACATTTCAATAGTGAGACCTTTCATAGATAAGCACAAGAGACTTTGGTACATACGTCTTTATAGCCACAACATAACATTTTGAATTATAATTGGTTTCTGTTGTTTTTGTCGTCATTGTGCTGAACTTCTGCTTTGTAGGTAGAATTCATCTCTGCTGAGTTTTCATTATATCCGGAGAAAAAAATCATTTATATCTGTCATGTGTTTTCCATTTACAACATGTCATAGCTGTGACAGTTCCTACTCCAGGCCAGTAATCAAGAAGCCTCAATCCTCACCAGTGAGGGATGGCCACTAGGGGCAAAAATTGATTCACACAGTATTTTCAGATGCATCTCTCTGCACCAAACACAATTTCCCTTAAGAGCACACAGGGAGAACACTCCAGAAATGGGTCTGGGCTCTGTGTCTCTCTCCAGGCCCTAAAGAAGATTTCACACTGACCACCTTGGAGATCTTTATCCCTGTTCCAAGCAGCTGATGCACACACTTGGATATTTGGTTTACACATACACATACCTGGGAAAGACTAGCAAACATTAATCAGCTGTGCCCCCTTTGCCCAGATTATAAGGTAATTACACTGCCACCAGTCAGCTACTCTAAGGCTCTTACAAGGGTACCCATTTACACTGAGTAAAATTAATACGAATACAAATGGTAGAGTCTGACCAATGCAGCAAGGCTTTTCAGAAGTGGCTACAGTGTCACTAAAATTAAAGCACAAGTACTCTTAAGATGTGAAAAGTATTCTCTAAAAGACCAGACACAATGAAAGGTATAGAAATATTTAATAATAAATAATAAAATAAAAAACACAAGAATACTGAATATCTAGTTACAATAAACACCTGAGTTTCAATCACAGGAGATATAAAAAAATAACACGGTTGGATATTTTCACACAGATGTAGAAAAACAATACTTAACTAATCTCACTATATTTTCCTGACTGACTAAAGAATTACTGTTCCCTGGTTACTTACTAAAGCAAGGCAAGATGAAGTGTGTTGAGTTGCTTACTACAGCAAGGCAAGATGAGGTAATGAGGTTGTGTGAGAGATTTTTCCTGTCAGGTTCTGGAAAAAAAAGTGCTCCTGCCAGAGGTCTGTCATATCTCTCACTAATATCTAAAGAATCATTTCAGTGCTGGTTATAGAATGACATCACATCTGGTCACCTGATTCTGGCACAATACACACCCAGAGCTTTGCTAAGATCTGTTGCTGCATCTGAAAGTTATAAAACAATTTCAAAAACTTCCTCCCTTCCAGGATAGCAATTAGTTCACCCCTAAGGACAATACAGTAAGATTCCTAGTCCCGTTTTCTCCCCAGCCATTTTTGTCCCTGGCTGCAATCAGAAATGTAAGATAAATTCTTTATGGCCTAAACCAACCCATTTAATTTTCAACCTATTTTTCAAAATTAGATAGACTGAGAGTAACATCTTCCCTTCCAGAATTCTCTGTTAAAACATATACATTTAAATCAATTATAATAATACTGTCTGACACACACATGTATCTCTTTTCTGTCTAGCAGGACCTAATGTTGATGCATTTTAACACAAGCAACTTTACAAATACATTTTTAACACAAGCATCCGAACAAATCAGTGTGATAGTCAAATGACATAAAATTCTTTACAAAACTCCAGCTAGCTATGCTAGCATATGTTACACATGTACTGCCCTACTCTCCTTGGCACAGATGGCACCAGTCATATCATCACAATAGCTAACACATCAAATGTCCGAAAAGCTGATGTGTGCATCAAGTATACCACAGAACTACACTAAAATGTCTAAAGATAGACTAGATGTCAAACTGCGTTTGTAGCTGACCCTTCTGTTACTCCTGGACAGATTTATAACAAAATCTGAAAGAGGGACTGAGAGATGATCCT
Organism: Protopterus annectens; assembly: GCF_019279795.1. NCBI lineage: Eukaryota > Metazoa > Chordata > Ceratodontiformes > Protopteridae > Protopterus > Protopterus annectens. The sequence goes on along the minus strand of NC_056743.1, from coordinate 420,806,082 downwards.
TTACATATGCATACACAGGCCCTTGGAGCTGATCCTTTATGCATACATAGGCACTTGGACATGATCCTTTATATATGCATATACAGGCCCTGTGAGATGATTCTTTGCATAAGCATGCACAGGCCCTGGGAGATGATCTTTTACATTTACATACATAGGAACTCGGAGATGACCCTTTACATATGCATACATGGGCAAACCAGTATGTTTAATGTTTGGAGCTTTTCAATATTGAAGTCTGACATTTTACATCATAACTGGTTTATATTGAGTGTGAGGTTTTTTTTTGATCAACTTCTTGGTATGCAGAATGTAGTAATGGCCTAGGAATATTTCTGTTGAGTTACCATTATATCAGAAGTAAATCACTTTATATTTCACAAGAAAATTTTTTGTTAGCTCTAACATGCTGTGACTGAAGTACCATGCTTTTAAGCTGCATGGTCAAATTCAGAAGTGTGCTGTACTGGAAGTTATGAGCTTAGAACTGCAATCTTTTTTGAAACATCTTTATTAAATTATCACTTATGACACAGGCAATCATACTTTTATATCAATGAAAGCAAACCATATTGACATATTTTTAGTTGCAATATTATACATCACTTGTACTCTATCCACTCATTTTCAGTCAAACATTACATAGCTCATTCAAATCGTGCCTGCTTTTAAACCTCATTCCTCCTTCAAAACATTATTCTGCATGCATTGTTCCCACAGTTCCCATTTTTTTCTATGTAATTTGCTGCTACCCTTTTATAAAGAACCAATTTCCAATTGTTTTATCTCTATTGTATTTATTTATTTTTCATTTGTTTACCAGGAATGTCCAATTGTGCCAGAAGCCCATTTTCAGCTGAGGCCCGGGGAGAAAATCTCCATTCCAGTACTTTAAAGAAACAATTACAATGACAGTTATGCTAACATAGAGAAATATGTCTGGTTACAGTTTGGATAAATTAACAGAGTATTAAGAATTTACATTGGAAACAATGCAGCACAACATCACAGTATGAACTGGTTTAGACTTTGATTTCCATTTTCTAGTAACTGCTTTTTTGGTAGCCAGCATAACAGAGCTTCCAATTGTTTAGTCTCTTCCCACATATCCTTAGCTGCCACAACAGAATCCTTTTTTATCCATACTCCTAAGTACTTCATTTTTATCATGTCTCCATAAACCAATTTGTGTGTGGGTACATAGTTTACAACTATTGCCTTTGTTTTAGCTTAATTAAATTTTGCATCCCCAGAAGACTTGAAATTGTCTCAAAATGTTCCGGAACACTGAAATGTTTTCTGGTTTCTCAGGTATAAAATATCTGCCAGCTTTACTTTACTACCACACCAATTATATCCTTGAATTTCTGGGTCCCTTATTTTCTTTGTTAATGGTTCTAAATGTAACACAAATAACAAAGGGGAAAAAGGACACCCCTGCCTGGTTCTTCTGCTTAAACAGAAATCAGAGAGGAGCCCACCCACTTTAATTTTCACCTCTAATCCCTTGCATATCCTCCTAATCCACCTTGTAATTTTATCAGTGAATACAAATGCTTCCATTGTCCTGCTCATAAAATCCCATTTTAGTCTGTCAAATGCTTTCTCTGCATCAAGACCCACCAACAACAGTGGTATTTTCTTACATTCTGCTTCCTTCTGGGTCATCATGGATCTATTAATGTTGTCAAGTGTTTGCCTCCCCTCACAAAGCCACTTTGAACCATATCTATCAATTTTGGCATCACCTTTGGCATTCTTTTAGCAATTACAGACAAACTTTATAATCATGGTTTAGAATTGAAATGGGCCAATATTAAATTGGATCTGATGGATCTTTACCATCTTTAGGTATTACAGACACCACAGCTTTCTTACAGGATGTTGGTGTTTCTCCTCTTCTTAAAATACTGAAACAAAGCCTTCCAGATTGTTATTTTTTTATCCTAGCTTTAAAACTTCCACAGGAATACCATCTATACCTGGGGACTTTCCTTTAGACTGGTTATACATCACCATTTGTATCTCATCTCCTCCTATCCTGTTAGTAATTCAACCTCTTCTACCTCTAACCTTGGCATAATTAATTCTCCAATAAACATTTCCATTTCTGCATTTTCTTAATTTCCATGTTTCTCTGCTTTATACAGATTTTAATACAATTTTTGAAATATTTCTAGTACCTCTGCAGGATCTCCAGTTATCTTTCTTGTTACAGGCTCCCTAAGCTTGGTGCCAACCTTTTATACTTTCTGTGCCTGAGATTTTGTGCTCTGGAGTTATCAAAAAAATTGCTTAAAAGAAGTATTTCTAAACTCATGTATATTAGAGGAAATACATTATTTTCTGTTTAGCATTCTGCAATTGCTCCTCCTTGTTTTGTGAGATTCCCCCTATTCTGAAATACTTGAAACTTTGTGAGCCCCTCTAAATAACTTTCGTTACTTCTTAACCATCTCTCTTTTATTTCCACCCTATCTTAAAACTCCACTTTAATTTTTATTCTACTACCTAGCTATATTTTCAGAAGAAAATTCTATCTTCTATAACTCCTCCCAAATATTTCTCTCTCTTCAACAGATTGGTGGGAAACCACCAGTGTCTCATACTTATTTCATTATCCTGCACATTTATTTTAGTTATTGCTGGGGTGTGATCTGAAAAAAAGTTACTGGATGTGTATCAAAATTTTCAGTTAAATGCAGATGTTACTGTGAAATATAAATTCTGTCTAGCCTAGCCCAGTTTTTGTACCTTGGAGAATAATATGTAAATTCACTTTGAACTCCTACTACTGAATTTACATTTTCCATGCCAAATATTTTCATCCATTTCTGCAAATATCTACCCTCTTTTTTATGTTTTTCCTTCTTAGCCCCAAATATAGTCTCACCATTACAAATCAAATTCTAGTCCCTACTTATAAGTAAAATTCCCCGCTGAAAGCTGATTATTTCTCCCAGAATTTTCTTAAGCTCCATTATAGCAGTTCTAGGTGGAATATAGATACATGCCATAGTAATCCCCCCTTACCATTAGCCCCTTAGCACTACAAATCTACCATTATTTTCTTTTTGTCTCCTATTCTATCACTATTGGAGCTTGTCCTGCAATTAATATAAGTACTTCCTTTTTTTTTGTCCCACATATTCCACTGAATAACAATCATGAAAATCTTTTCTTTATCAAATTCATTCACTGAGTTCTTTCCAAATGTGTCTCCTGTAGCATAGCTATTTGCACTCTACATTTTTTAAAATATAGTTCACAACTCTTTTTTTTTGTATACATCTGTGAGATCATTTACATTTAAAACAGTATAAAAAGTGTTGTCATTATGTTAAGAAGTTATTATTCCCACCTGTTGTAACAGCTTTTTTTAATGTCTAGTTCCAGCTTTTGTGTTACATGCACACAGTAATGTTTGGCAGGTTGATCTTTTACACAGTTATTTCCCATCATTACTCTACCCCTCAGTAGATCCACTAACTCTCTTCTCACCTTTCACCTAAACATCAGAAGCATAAACAACAAAATACATAACCTACATGCCCTATTAGCAGTCCATTCCCCAGATATAATGTGTTTCACAGAAACCTGGCTAAAACCTGCTACTGTTGATGATGAGATATTAGCACCAGGGTATAATATTCACTGATTAGACCGAGCTTCTAAAAAGGGAGGGGGAATAGCAGTTCTCTATAAAAACACACTAAGTGTTAACAGAGACTGCATACAGCCACCCCCATTTAATAATGCTGAAATCCTTATAACTAAACTTTGAATTAACCACAACAAATGCATAAACATTGTCTGTATCTATATTCCCCCAGGGAACAATATAACCTCCCTGGAAGATATCCTCCAATGGTTATCCACTAACCACCCCCAAGAAACCATTGTGCTTGGTGACTTCAACATTGACTGGACCACCTGTGCAGCTGAATCCCCCGTCACCCACATAAATCTCTTCAGGTTCAAACTATAACCACTCCTACCAGGATCAGCAAACCTAATAACAGAGAATGTATTCTTGATTGGATTCTTATCAATAATCATCACCACTTGTATAAAGCTGGAACCCTCCCCGATGACCTAAGTGATCACTCTCTAACTTACATTATTAGGGATAAGGGCCAGCCTACCTATAGAACAGTTGGAAATAAATTTCCAAAATGAACTTAAATCAGTCAACTGCGCAATTCTAAAACATTTACCATTGGAAGACGCAGTAGCTTATTTTAATACTAAATTCCTAAACATCTCGTAATATTAAAACTAGAACAAATTCAGCACCATGGCTCACTAAGGAAACCAAACTAAAAATCAAACTTAGAAATAAGGCCTGGGCCATCTGGCGAGTAACTAAAGCCCCTCTCGACCAACTAAAATACTGCCAACTTAGAAATGACACAAAAAAATCCATTCAACTAGACAAAAAAAGCTACTACCAAAACCTGCAGCAGAAGCATCAAAACAATCCCAAAATGTTCTGGCAGGTATTAACCACCTTTTTCATCCAGGACAATCTACCACGCCAGTCCCAACAAATTACACCCAAAAACCACCAGAGAACATAGCTAGTGCCTTTAATAATTTCTTCACTGAAACAATCCAGTCTCTCGCTAACCAACTCATTCCCATACACTCTAACAACACCACTAAGACACCCTTGACTAGCTCCTCCACTATCATACCCACTACTCACCACCCCTTCAACTTCCAACCTGTCTCTACCACTCAAATTCGGTCACCAATCAAAATACTGAAACCCACCACCCTATCTGCTGACTTGCTCCCAGCTAAGTTCTTACACATAGCTGCTGATGTCATAGAATTTCCCATATCTATCCTGATCAACAGGTCCCTAACTCTTGGCTCTATCCCCTCCAACTGGAAAATATCCCATGTTATCTCACTTCACAAGGGTGGACGTTCCACAGAATTATCCAATTACAGACCTATCGCCATTCTTTCACCACTGGCCAACCCTACTCCTCCCATATCCATTCACTTAGCAGGAGAGACATCACCAACCCCAGGGCCCCACCTTTCAGCCACCCATCCCCCTAATCATCACAAAAAATGCTCTCAAACAACTCAAAATTCCTAACAACATCAATGCCCAAAAAAAAAAAAATAAACTTCCCACTTCTGCTCTTCTATTATAACTCACCTGATATAGCAGCCATCACTGAAACCTGGCTAAACCTCCTCATTCATGACTCATGAATTCCTACCCCCCCCCCCCATTCTCTGATCCTACCCCCGACCTAAAGAGGTGGGTGGAGCTTTAATCTACTCTAGCCTCTCTCCATTCCTCCCTACCAAACCCCCAAACCCCTATCCCCTAATAATCCACAACTTATAACACGGCTAAAATGAGCGAATGTAAAAAAACTTACTAAAATCTGTGTCTGTACATTCATCTCAACAATACTAATACTCATAGAGGACATCTATCAATAACTTGGAGGACATCCTAGTATGACTATTCTTACTATAGTAGGTAATTATTGTTTATTTTAGTGAAAACAAATGTAAACTCCCTCTCAAACCCAAAAGCCTCAATAAACAATCAACATCTTATTACTATTTTTACCCCTTAACACCATTACCAGACCCAACCTCCCGAAAATTGGATTCCCTGGTCTCTCATCCAAATTCTCAATCTCTCTCAATCACAGAAAAGTCAAACCCCCACCACCCCTTCTAGATACTCTACTTCCCCCCCCACCCACTCCCTCTACTTCCTCACTCAAACCCCCCTCTCACTCTTCCACCCCACTTCCTTCTCTGACTCACTCATCAACTGGAACCCTTCAAAACTAAAACTTCTACCACTAAGCCATCCTCATTTCCATTTCAAATTCTTAACAGTCCTTAACTCCCTAGCCCCTACCAATTCTAAACTACATTTCTTAGAAACCTCCCCTGGCCTACCACCAAAGAGAAAGTTAATGCCTAAAGAGATAGAGATAAAACCCTGGAAAAACATGTTAAACATGTCATGAACAAACCCTTAAGATAAAAACTTGTGATCAATATCAACCCAACAGGCAACCCATGACCAACAGGAAGAACAACACATGTGTTAGGATTATGAGATGCTTTAACAGGCAGCTTTTGGAACAAATGGTGACCATTATATGAGTGGATTTCAATGTCAGCTTTAGCTTTATGGGCAAAATTTAAGGCCTGATATAATAGATTTAGAATTTAGGTTAAACTAGGGTAAACAGTAAGCTTTTTTTTCAATAGATTTTATAGTATTATACTGTTTAGCACTTATTCAGCATACAATCTTTTTGACATGGACTTAACTTGAAGATTTTGATAATTTAGTAGAAATTATATTATATCACACAACATAGACTTTACGAAGATTTTAATAATAGGCATTCATTTTACATAAATTATATATATTTATGTGTAGGAATGTGGGTATATATTTATTATTCACAGTTTAGACATCATCAGTTAAAATTCAACTTATTATTTATTATTCACAGTTTTTATGTATTCATATTTTTATTTATTTTGTCTTTTAAATCTCATATATACACTAGTGATGTTTTTTGTTTTTGCAAGATTTGCAATAAATATAATTGTTTATATTTGTTGGATATAAATAGGCAGTACTACTTCACCAATCTGGATTCAACCAATTCCTTTGTGACAATCTTTGGAGATATAAATGGTCATTAGTTAACTGGTGCTGTTGCTTTGGCCTTCTCTTTGTCGTTTGGGTTAACCTGCTTTTTTGCTTTGGTGCTGTTGTGTGTATTTGTCTTCTTCCTTCTCTACTGAAGTTAGTACATCACATCAGGATTTGGTTCTTCAATAATTATAAACAACCTGAATCATCTTCTTTAAAAATCAACATCTTCGGTTTAAAAATAAAACACCAACCAATAAATTTAAAAATCTTGTTAAGATCACTTTCAATTTATAGAAACCCCAAACCCAAACAAATCTTAAAAAGACAAAACTCTCTCCTCAGACCTGGTCAAAACAAACAACCCCCGATACCAGCAAATTCGACCACCAAATAGCAAATAGCCCCCCTCTTTTCTTACTCTTCCTCCCCCTGTCCATTGTCACCTAACTAAAACTTTTCCCTCAATCTTTATTCCTCCTGCTCCTCACTCACCTCTAAATCTCAACCAACAATCTATTCTTCTCAACAGACTAATATATCCAATCTTCTAAACAATCTTCCTCATTAAGTTCTCAAAAACCTGCTCTTCAGACCAAATAAAATCTCTTCCTTAAATTAAAAACTCCTTCTTAATGCTGCTATTCCAATCTACCCCCCAGCTAAACAACTACTTGCTGCTTACATTGCTTCAACTTTGGCGTTGCCTTTACTCCCGACATCTCTCCAAACCTGGCAAAAATTGTTCAGTCACAACTTCAGCCCTGTTGCCATTCTCTCCCCTATATCTAAAATCCTGAAAATGCTCTGGCCAACAGCTGCAACCTCCTCCTTCCCTGCCTTTCTCTTCTCTCTACTATGTATCCTCCTACCTGTATCCCTTCCTACCACCTGCCTACTCTGCTCTCTACCCAGCTTACAGTTGCCTTCTCTCTCCTACAGCACATCCAATCTGATCCTTACCATCCCCACCTGACCTAGCCTTCCATCCTTCTTCATATCCCCACCTCCACATCCACCATCCTCCTCCTGCTTCTCCAGCTCACTTTTCCATCTATCTCCAAGCCTGCCTCTCTCCAGCATCTCTAACATCTTTTCAACCCTTTCCACGCAACTCCTCAACCTCTACTCCCTACCTACTCCTGATTTTTCTACTACTCTATCTTCTAGGCCAAGTTATTAACTATTTTCTTACCTAAAAGGCCCCTTATTCAAGGCGGGAACCATACTCTATCCACTACTATATTTAACATGACTTGCCAAATGACTTTGACTCAGCCCCAAACTACTAAAAGAATCAATAAGCTGACTGAAAAAGCGATAACTCCTGCCACCTCTACCTAAATGCCTACAGAACTTCTAAACCCACTTTTTCTCACCTCTACCAAAGACTCTCTCCTCAAACAAACATTCCTAATCTAAATCTTAACAAAACTATTTCCTGTGTATCCTACCTAAAACCCTCTCTCTTGAAATTGGTCACTCCCTAACTACTAGCCTAATAACTCCTCTATCAAAATTGTATCCAACTCACATAAAAAAAGGTCGACTACCTAAAATCCTCACTTCTTCTCTCTAAACTCCAAACTAACTAACCCTTCACCTTCCTTCTAGACCCTGCTGTCTACAAACCTTCTAACTCTCTCTTATCTCTCCTCCTCTCAAACTTTGTTTCTAATCTTACAACACAATGCAGCCAGTTGCTCCCTGCTAACTCCTCTCTTCCCTTCCCCTACACCTCCTTCTTACCCTGCTAAAACCAAATGAAAATTCCTTTCCACTAACTGCCTGCCTGTCCCTTATCCTTCTCAAGCCTTCTTACAACAAACTGGACTGCCCATAACCTTACAACTCTCCAACTCTACCACTACTACACAGCATCAAAAGATCTTCACAACACAACCTGATTTCATTCAAGACTCCCAATGCCCTGCTTCTCAGCTTCTCTTTAGATCTTTTCAAACTAAACCTGATCACCCTTTAAAAAGCTTCTTTCCTGCACAACTTCTTCACTTATACTTCACTTTCATTCTTTGGAGACTAAATTTCTTACTGCTTAGGATCAGTACCAACCTAAACAACTTTAAAACCTACTTTCATTACATCTAAATCACCTGCCTGTTCTTAAACTGCACCTGCCTGCCTTTTAGTGAACAAAACTCTACTCCCATTTCTTATTTCTATTCTGCACCTGTTCTCTTCCTCTATAAGTGGGAATGCATTTGTTTTAACAGCACAACAACAAATACTTCATTCTTAATTATCCTTTGACTTTGCCTTTTTAAAAAATTATCATTGTAATTCAGAATTTGAACATGGATTAATATACATTGATGGGACTTTTTTTGACTACTTAACTAAAATTTTAAATAAATAATGGAAAAGTGCGTCCACAAACAAATTATGTACCATCTCGTACAGAACCAGATACTGGTTGTCAATCAGCATGGCTTTAGGCCACATCATAGCACTACCTCAGCTCTCCTTTCCTTCACTAACGCCATAAATCTAAACAGAAATAATAACCTGCTGTCATCAGCCCTCTTTCTAGAGCTTTCAAAGGCCTTTGACGTGGTCAATCACCAATTACTCATCCACTCTCTGAAATCTATTTCCCTGGACAACCATACTATACAGTGGTTCCATTCCTATCTGAATGACAAACAACAAGCTGTACTTTGGCAGGGCAAACTATCCACTCTGTTACCTCTCACTCTTGGAGTTCCTCAGGGCTCCATTTTAGGTTCTCTACTCTTTTCCATCTTTATCAATAACCTACCCACTGTCATCCCAGATGCATCCTGCATCCAGTATGCAGAGGACTCCACCTTGATCTGCTCAGCCTCCTCCACAACAGCCCTGCAAACCCTAACCCAGAGCACATTCAACACATTTGAAAAGTGGCTCTCTAACCATCATCTTCTGTTGAATCCCAGTAAGACCAAACTGTTACTCTTTACCCCCACCTGCAGATCCCCCACTTTCCTTTACTATAACATCAAACAATGGCACCTCTATTTCACCAGATATTCAAACCAAGCTCTTAAGAGTAATAGAAGACAATAATCTCAAATTCGACCTACACATCAATAAGACTATCAAAACCATTAACAAAAAGCTCGGCTTCCTATATAGAAATAAACCTTTTCTAACCCCTACAGCTAGAATCGCTATTGCCCACTCTCATCTCCTCTCTACCCTTCTATATGCTTCCCCTATACTCTGTAACCTAAACAAATCAGAACTTTCTAAACTCTCTCACTGCTACCACCATATTGCCAGGTTAGCCACTGGATCAACATACAGGACACATCACTGTCACAACCTCAAACTCCTAGGGTGGCAAGAACTGCCAAGTTTAATACAGTTCAACCAGCTAATAGTAGCACACAACATTCTCAACCTACCCGAAACCCCCCCCGCCCTTAAAAATATCTTAAAACCATACAGTAACTCCAGATCATTACGCTCATCCAACAAGCTGTTAGTTCAAACACTGAAAGCTAATAACGCAGCTGGTGACTCCCTATTTGGCAACTCCATTGGGAAAACTTGGAACTTACTTCCAGCAGACATTACCCTGGAACCCTCTCGATGCCTCTTCAAAAATGGCCTCAAACATTATTATAAAATGCACTGTCTCTGTCCGTGTTCCAACCCTCATTAATCCTCATAACTACCTAACTCATCAGCAACAAACTCCCTAACTGTCAACAGCAATGAAGCAGTGTTACTAGCCTCTTACTCACAAATGCTTCCAATGGCAATCTGTACATTTCTTTGTAATATAGTGTTGCTGTAATCCACCTGTTAATTAACTTTTACATTCTATGACATGCTGTTAAATTGTGAACCCCTCTTGAGGGACACACCTTGCTTCTTGAAAAATCTGCTTTTTATTTAACTGTTGCTTGGGATGTTTTGTTGTCTGTTCAGTTGGATCTTTTTCCCCTGTTACATTGCAAAACCCTTAATATCTATTCATGTTTTTGTTTGTATGTTTGGAGCTCTTCTCCCCGGGCCTCCACTGAAAATGGGTATGTATCCAGTTGGACTATCCCGGTCAACAAATGTAAAATAAAAAAATAAATAAAATAAATAAATACATTTCTTGACATATCCATTTGAACCTGTGTCACATCTTACAAAACATTTTGTTTTAGTGAAAACCTTCAAAATAAAAAACTCCCAGAACACCCCTAAAACCTATTAACTTAACACGCAAAACTATGTACTTCTTCAAATATTGAAGTTTAAGCCCCCAATAGGAACAACAGACCCAGACTAACAGCCACAATCATAGACTTGGAGTAACCTATAAGGAAGGTTATCCATGCTACGATGCATGGTACAGCCTGTGCTTCTACTAAGTGCTGACCATTTCTGTCTCATCTTTATTCCTCTCCCAGATTGGCAAAACACATGAATATTTTCAGAAAACAATATCTTCTAGCCACTGAAAGAAAGATGTATTCTATTTTTATTGCCCCTTATCAGAATGTCACAATGAAGACATGAGAACCAGATACACAGGGCACCTGTTTACTTTAGCAACCCTATTACGCTTGAAAATAACTGAGAAAGTTTTACTTCATAGCATGCAGATTATGTCATGCATTATAAAAATACTACTGTTAAGAACAACATTTTATTTTATTTTATTTACAGTTAACTCTTTCCTTCCTCTTCCCCTTTCTTAAATTTTCTTCAAAACATTAATGACATGAAATATGGTATATGCTTTGGAGTCCCCTACAAGTTTAACAAAGTAAAAAAAGTCCAATATTTACAAGGTTTCTTGTTCTGTCACCTTTCACAAATATAATAAATGCTTTGTAATCCCACATTTGTCCGTTTCTGAGTTGCTTGTTTTCTTCCCGTTGTTGATCTCCATCTACCAGATCAGTCTCTGCTTCATTTCCAGTGTACTCCCGGTTCTTCTAGTCAACTGCTTTTTTCTGTCTCTCATGCATTTTCCTTTGAAACATTGGAAAAGGTTTCACTGGCATAGTCTCTCTATGGGCTTTATTACCAGAACAAAAAACAGAATAATCTTCCGTTTCACAGCTCACTTTTTTGGACAAAGTTTTGTATTTTCTCCTTAGCATGTTCTGTACCAAGAAATGATTTTGACCTTCCAGGCAAGAATATTCTGAAGATAGCCAGATACAGCAGCTTGAATCCCTTGCCTGCTTCTCCACATTCCCTGATTAGTGAAATAGATTTACTCATCTTCTGCCTGGTGTAAGGTGAGTAATAATTTTCCAAGAACACTCTGCTGTCTTTCACTTTCAGTACTTTGTCCTTCTGCCACAGTTTTGTCAGAATCAACTCTTTCTGTTGGTAGGATTTCATCTTTACTATTAAAGGTTTAGCTTGCTTTCTCATGGATAGGTTTGAAGCCTGTGTACGATGTGCCCTTCCAGTTAACAACTCCTGCTGTGGAATACCAGTCCAGCTGCTTATTTGTGCTTTCACAAAATTAATACAGTCCATTTCATCCAGCTCCTTTGGTATAGCAGAAAATGTCAGGGTTTCCTTTTGTGCTCTGTCCTCTAATCCTATTATATTTTGAAACATCTCTTCTTGTGCAGTTTCACATTCAGCCAGCCATTACTTCATTTCGACTTCTGAGTTTTTGCAGTTTTATCACATCATCTGAATATCTGTTTAAAGCTTTTTCCATTTTGTCCAGACTTTTATCTGAGTTGATATACCCCTTCAGTGTTTCATTTATTTTAATCAGCTTTGAGTACATTTGACTTATTTTTCCTCTAGGTTACTGGAAGTCATGTTTTGCACCAAAGCTGGAGCACAGCTTTTTGCTGAAGAGCTGTAGAATTCCCTCAATGTTTTCTTCTAACCTTTTGTGATTGATTTTCTTTCAGGGTCTCTGAATTTCTTTTTTCTGGCATCCAGGCATTGCACTTACTAACCAGTTACTGAAATGCAACCAAAAAGACAAGTTCACTGGCTCTCTTTACAGAGTTTCTGTTTTCATATTGGGAGAGCTGAAATGAAGCTGTTACTAAGTGTGCAGCCATCTTGGAAGTCCTCTGTTAGAATTGCAATCTTGGGAGTGTTTTGTTGCTGGATATCCCATTTTTATGACATGAAAGTTCTGTCATACAATCTCAGGAGGACACAATTACATTCTTTCAAACTTTAACACATATGGCTTTAGCTGATATACCTTAAATGCAAAATCTTAACATGTTGGATTATACACAGTTTTCATTGTGGCTGCTGTGTTGAACATCTGCTTAGCATGCCGTGTTTAATAATCACCCAAATATCCTTTCTAGTGTTTACTTTACCAAATTTGTTTTTCCATTTGCAGCACTCCATAGTTAACATACTAAATGTCTGAGGACAAAATGTAGTGGGGTTAAATTCAGCATAGTACAGCACCATACACCTAAGAATAAAGTCATCATCTTCTTTCGGCTGTTCCCATTAGGGGTCGCCATAGCGGATCATCTGTTTCCATTTCTTCCTGTTCTCTGCATCTTGCTCTGTCACACCAACCACCTGCATGTCCTCTCTCACCACGTCCATAAACCTTATCTTAGGCCTTCCTCTTTTCCTGTTACCTGGTAGCTTCATCCTTAGCATCTTTTTCCCAATATACTCAGCATCCCTCCTCAGCACATGTCCAAACCAACGTAATCTTGCCTCTCTGGCTTTGTCTCCAAACCTTCCAACCAGGGCTGACCCTCTAATATACTTATTCCTAATCCTGTCCACCCTCATCACACCCAGTGCAAATCTTAACATTTGTAACTCTGCCACAACCAGCTCTAACTCCTCCTTCTTGTCAATGCCACTGTCTCCAACCCATATAACATAGCTGGTCTCACTACCCTCTTGTAGACCTTCCCTTTCACTCTTACTGGTACTAGTCTGTCACAAATCACTCCTGACACTTTTCTCCACCCACTCCATCCTGCCTGTACTGTCTTCTTCACCTCTCTTCCACACTCACCATTACTCTGAACTATTGATCCCAAGTATTTAAACTAATCCACCTTCGCCACCTCTACTCCTTGCATCCTCACCATTCCTCTATCCTCCCTCTCATTCACACAGATATATTCTGTCTTAGTCCTGCTGACCTTCATTCCTCTTCTCTCTAGAGCATATCTCCACCTCTCCAGGGTCTCCTCCACCTGTTCCCTACTCTCACTACAGATCACAATGGCATCTGCAAACATCACGGTCCATGGGGACTCCTGTCTGATAATAAAGTAGGAGTCTTGTTTTCTAGATGATTATCCTAATGTTTCTCCATGAAACATTATCCATGATAATGAAGTCTTAAAAGGGGACGGAGGTAGTGCAGTTTCAGACAGGCAGTGCATTTGTATGAATACAGGTACTCAGTGCTTCAGCTTAACAGTCTGAATGTTATTTGCAATTGTAGCATGCTGTGGCTAAGTATGGCATGCTTTAAAGTGGCTAAACCATGCAGTTAAATTCAGAGATGTGCTGCACCAGAAGCTCTGTAATTAGAATCACAGTCTTCTGTACATTTCTTAGCTCAACACTCTGTTATTACCCTAGATATTATAATGAAATCTAAACATGGGAGAACTATATAGACTTTAAAAATAACAGGCTTCAGTAGCTTTAGTTCATATGTCTATATTGCCACAGTTTGATATTTTGCATTATAGTCAGTTTTCATTGAGGGTGTTGTACTGAACTTCTGCTCAGTATGTTTTTTTCAGAAAATGGCATACAATACCTCTTTACTTGGTTGCCATTATGGCAGAATTAAAATCTACTCTATTTCTTCTAAATACAGAATTTGTTTATCACTGGACTTGTGACCCCTCCCTCCAGTTTAGACTCTTGCAATTAACTGTTTTAGAGAAAGATAAAAGTTATTCATGTGTCTTTATACATAAAGCCACATGATGCATTTTGTAGCAGAGTGTCCATGATATATTATTTGCACAATTTTCTTCAATGATTAAAACAGATAGACAAAAAATATTCTTTATGGACAGGTACCAGCAGATGTCTTATACAGCCATTTAAATGCTCAGTTTTTGCCATTAATTAAAAACATGTATATTTTCTGTATATATAGTTTTTCAAGCTGGCACACTCTAACTGTGTTAGTAAATTATATCACCGTTTTTTGTTCCTATGAAATTGTAAACTAAAAGTAAACCTCTTTCTAGAGGAAAGTAATGTCTTCTTTCATACTGTGTTCAGAAAAAAATATGCGTATCTTATAGACTCTGACAGGCATGCATACATTTTATTCTTAGAAAATGTTGAATCTTAAAAAAGAGATTAAAAGTTTATTTTTTCATTAAAATTAAATTTGAGCACAATGTAATGTTTTTTATCTGTAATTATATATTATCTATACCTCAACACATCCTAAATACATTAGATGATGACAAATTCAAGCAGCTGCTAAAGGAATACCTTACCCATCACTGCTTATGCTCTTGTTCATCCCCTAGCTAATCACACCACATTCTACTTAACAATCTTTTTTCAAAGCAATTACTACGGCCACCCACTTCTCTTTCTCTCACCATATTTTTATGCAGTGTCTGACTATATAGTATGTTTGTTCATAAGTTCATCTCCCTCACTCATTTCTTTTTTACTCTACCCTTCCCCATTATTTTCCCCTCACCTAACCAACTACCCCCTTCTACAAAAGTTTCTACTATTATATCCTGTTGCCTCCTACCACTACATTCTCTCTTTATTACTAACTTCTCCTTGCTAATATTTCATATTTACATGGAAGTTTACAAGTTTTAACTTTTTTTGGTAATTTCTCACTATGCATCTATTGTCCAAACATTAAATTGTTGTATCAATATATGATGGACAGTCTGTCTAATAAACTGTGGAGCTTTTTTTTCCAGGCCTCCTCTGAAAAGAAAATTTCATGAATTTATGTTGAATCCTTTGAGGAATACAGACTTTTAAATGTAAAGTGCAAAAATAGCCAAAAGAAGACAGTATTCTGGGGACAAATGTGTAAATGCCAAACAGTAAGCTTTACATAAAAATACTGTCTGCAGTTAGAGTTTCATTGCACTACAGGCCAAGATGTGTTCAGTCAGCATAGCTACCTGTACTCTTGAGCAGTGAATGATATGCTTATGTCTGCAAAATGCTAGTTGTAGATTACTGATTCACAGATTTGTGGTGTCTAGCACGCCTGTTTCAAACAAAAGTGTGAATTCACAATGCAAAATAAGAACCCAAAGTAGGAACAGTTCCACAGCTCACAATAATCCATACCAGCAAAGTTGCCAAAGAATGTAAGATCCAAAAAGTAAAAATTTAAATAAATTCTCAACACTGGTTCTTCTTGCAAGTTTTGAAATCTCATACAAAGGATTTATGTATATACATATCCAATTCTAATTATAAAGATGAACCTAAGCATGTTTCATTTAATTTATGAAACTATATACAAGAATAAAAATAATAACTTAATTTCAAAACTTTATAAAATATTTATTGAATACAAAGCAAATTTGAATTTAAAATTTTGGAATCACATCGCTTTAGGTAATGTTTCTCATTTTACTTCTCATAATAAAATGTAAACTTCTTAAAGATAAAAATACTTCTTGGTCTCAGTTCTGGCATATCTCCACATGGAAGTTTTGTACAGAGCTTATTTTAACCCCAAACAGAATTGTTAAAATAAATGGAAACATTTCTGTATTGTGTTAGAGGTACAAGTATGTAAAGCCTACTGGAATCATATATTTTTGTGTCCCTTTTAATCTCATTTTGGTTTCAAATAGAAGAATTTTTACAAGCTCTGTTTTCTGATAATTTTCTTTAACAAAATTTTTAATTTTATTTAATGCAAATGATAAAATAGATTCAATTAATGTTAACTATTATCTTCTATGGTCAATTCTAGCAGTAGCTAGGAAAAACATTACTAAGAAATGGAAACTTTCTTCTCCTCCACTGTTTGAGGACTTTCTTCTCTTCTTAAAGGAAGCAGCACTCAAGAGAATCCAAAGTCAAAGAATTAAAAATGCATCTTAATTTATTCACCAATAATCCTTGGATTAAAATAATTTCTCTCACTGATTCATACTTGAAGATTTATGTTAATAATGACTGTTTTTGTCTATGAAAAATGAGAAAAAGTTTGGAGCATTATTTTCATTATTCTATTCTCAGGCCATTGTAAATATTGTACATAGTTCTTGCTAAATTTTATAGGATTTATTATTATGTATGATTCTATTATTTCATATCTGGTTTTCTTGTTGTTTATTTATTGAAAATAAAAAAAAATATGTAAAAGGTAAAATACTTCATTTACAAACAAAATCGGACCACAAACTAAATAATCCAGAATTGAAGACGCCAGCCACAGTTCACACTGAACACAAACTGATTTATTATATAAAAACCCATCAAGGCTTCTTCTGAAGAAGTCCCCATAGGAGGAATAAAAGTGTTTAACTGTGTATTTTGATGCATTTTTATATAATAAATCAATTCATGTTCAGTGTGAACTGTGGTTGGCGTCCTCACTTCAAAATAATTTATTGTAAAACAACAACAAAAAAACCCACAGTAAAACCTGAGCTCTTTCTTCCCAAATTCAAAAGGGACTTCATCAGAGTAAAGACTGGAACAAACCTCCTAAACTTAAATACAAAAGCCCGGGAAAAGGTAACCAAAGGGTATTTGAATTTAAAGGTACAGTAACATCAAATCAAACATCTCTTTGCAAACATTAAAAATCACATAAACTTGCAAAGTTATCTAAAATATTTATCAAAATTACATAAATAACACATTGAAAAAAAACACAGAAGTCATCCAAGCAATTGTATTAAGGTGCATCTTCATAAACCTGTCACACAACAGGGAAACAAGAAAAACAGGTAGCATAGCCTTGCCTCTTATTGAACAAAAGCACATTACATTCAGTACAGACAATTTATTTAAAAATATATATATCTTTAGCTAAAAGCTTTAAGTTTTAAGAAAGAGGCAAGGGGTATACCCTCATTTAGACCATGGGTTCTGGTGGCATTGGTTCTAATCTGCCCCTCGGACTCTTTGCATTCCAACTTAATTTTCCGAAGTCCATCCCTGGGGTCTAAATCAAGGACATCAATTACAAAAAACTTCAAGACATGGTCATTGTACTTTTGGATGTGTTTAAAAAAGCTATTTCTATGGTCTTGTTTTTATTATCCCATAGGTGTTCATAAATTCAATCTTTTAAAGCCCTTCTGGTTTTACCAGTATAGAAAAAGGAACATTGGGGATACAGTGTTATATAAACTATCCCTTCCATTTTGCAATTACATTTCTTAGGGCAGAAAATTGTTCCACAATGTACTACCTTTATCTTTTCAACATCCTTGATGTGAGAACAGTAGGAACAACAGCCACACTTAGACATATACTGGGAACTTTTGTTGTTTTTATTAAATACAGTTTGCCTTTCTAGATGGTTCTTCAAGTTCCAATCCTTTCTGAAGGTAACTAGTGGTTCAGTCCCCAACTTTTCTGTGTTTAAACCACCTAGTGAGAGAATTACCCAGTAGTTCTATAGTATTAACTAGACATCTCTAGCTGGGTTCTTATCATGTTGTCGAACTTTTAAAAGTTCGAACGTCATATGGTCGACACCATATGATCGAACTTTTAATTTCCCTTAAGAACACACAGAGATCACAGTCAGTCCGGGGCTGGTCGCTCCCTTGCTCCCCAGGTCCCCAATAAGACTCCCCACTGGCACAGCTATAGGGTCCAGATCTCAGCCTAGTGGGCAAGCTAAAACCTCCAGCACTCTCTCTGTCCAACCAGTGCTTTGTGTCCCTGCCCAAGTAGCACACACACACACACACACACACACACACACACACACACACACACACACACACACACACACACACACACACACACACACACACACTCCTGCCTTGCCTACCTTTTGGCACTGGCTCACAGGTCCTGCAGTACCCTTTTACATCTCTGGAAATTTCAGGCCAATAGAAGTTCTGCATAATATGCCTCTTTATACGTTTTATGCCCATATGACCTGCAAAGGGAATATCATGGGCTGTGGCTAAAAGCACCAGATGGTAGGCTCTAGGCACTACCAACTGCTGTACTCTCTCACCTTCTAGCCCTCCCCTCAGGGGTCCACTCTCTGTACAGTAACCCTTTGTCCCAGTATACAGATTCTCCCTTTCCTTGAGAATCAGGTACCTCCCTAGCTACCTGCCTCAGGCCTTGCAATATAGGGTCTGAGAGCTGAGCCTGTCTCAACTCTCTCCTTGTAACCCTTCCCAGCTCCCCTTCCACAGGAAATCTGGCATCCACTGACAGTGGTGCCTCACTGTCAGCCTGGGTACTACTACTCACCTCTACCTTTGCAGTCGCTCTGTCCAAAGTACCATCAGTACCCACAAGCAGCTGTGGCTCACCTTCAGTCTCACTGCTACAGGGTAGCTCCCTCCCTGAAGTAACCACCTCACCAGTCCTGGCTGCAAGTATGCAGTCTGTCTGGGTCTCCCCCAGGCTACCAGACCCACATGCTTGTTTCCTAGCCTGACTGCATGTAACTGCATAAACACATGGTACTGCCTCATCCAAATCCTTCCCTATCAGGACATCTGCAGGATGGTAGTTTGGTACCCTTATTGTCTCAAGACAACCTACTAATGGCATTTTGTCATTCCCACTTACTGTCTCCCTCACCTTTTGTTCCCCACCTTGCCTTCGTGGACACCTGTATGCTACATGGCCCCACTGGTTGCATTCAAAACATTTAACCCTAGCTCCTGGACGTGTACCTGGACTAGTGGCTTCCCCTGCTACTAGCAGAGTCTGTTGAGGCAGTCTGTGCTGCCCACCATGGGTTCCTTTAGACCCATGAGCAGTACTGGGGGGTCCCTTTCTTGTGCAGGGCTCCCTGCTTGCCAGGTATAGGTCTCTCTTCTTCTCCAACTCATCTGAAGTAGCACATTGTCTATCAGCTAACCCGATCCTCATGTCCTTAGGCAAAGTGCTAAGGGCTTGTTCCCTCACCAAAAGGTCTGCCAGCCCTTCAAAAGTGGTGACCTGACATCCACTCACCCACCTATGGAAATAAGTGCTCAGTTCAGCAACATATTCACACACACTTTCATCTGCCTTGAGTTTATTGCTCACAAAACTTTTTCCTATACGTTTCATGTGTTAGCTTAAACAATTCTAACAAGTGATTTTTAACAGCAGTATAATCAAAACATGCAACATCAGACATTTTTGACAAAACAGTTACAGCTTTACCATGGAGTAAGGGGGTCAGGAACTGTACACAGAGCCTTTAGTCAACACCATACTGTTTGCATACCCTCTCAAACATATGAATGAAACTATCAAAATTATCCCCCTCTTTAAACTGCGGAAGAAATTTACTGACCTTTTGTGCTTCTGGGGTCCAGTTACTCCCTTCCCCATTACCTCCATGACTCTGGTGAAGAGTCAGCATTTCCCTCTAATGCTTCCTCTGCCACTCCTTTCCTCGGCTTCCAGGCGTACCATTTTCTCATTCTCCTCAGCCTGTACACTCCTCAGTCTCTCAGCTGCTTCTATCTCCAAATGCCTGGCCTCCAACTTAAGTCTCTTTAACCCCAGCTGGATTTTTAAGTCCTCTGCAGAAATGTTGAGCTATCCATTCTCCGATGGTATTATATCTCCACTGCCAGTCTGATTGTCCTCCTGGTTGTTCTTTTCTGATGCAGCTGTAACCAAGGCTGTAATCAAGTCTGCCTTAGTCAGGTTTCCATGCACCAGTCCCCTAGCCTGGCACATCTCCACCAGCTGGCTCCTTGTCAGCTTTCCATACTCCTCTGCTGACATGCTGCCTGCTCACCCTGACTAACTAAGCTAACAAAAGAAATAAAACAATTGTGATCTGAACTCTTGAGTATTCACTGCGTGGCTGATTTAGAGTACAAAACACCTTCAGAGCTCACTGTACACAAGCTAAAGGAATTCACTCTACCCACACCACTACAAGCCAATTAGTATTTGCCAACCAATTAATATGTGGTGTGGATATCTCACCACTGCCAAACAATTAATATGTGATGCCCGTGCCCTGGCCAAGCAATCAAGGAGCCTCAATCCTTACCACTACCACCAGTGAGGGGTGTCTCATATAGGAGGAAAGGATAGAAATACACACAGTAAAGTACAATTTCCCTTAAGAACACACAGAGATCACAGTCAGTCCGGGGATGGTCACTCCCTTGCTCTCCAGGTCCCCTATAAGACTCCCCACTTGCACAGCTATAGGGTCCAGATCTCAGCCTAGTGGGCAAGCTAAAACCTCCAGCACCTTCTGTCCAACCAGTGCTTCATGTCCCTGCCCAAGTAGCTGACACACACACACACACACACACACACACACACACACACACACACACACACACACACACACACACACACACACACACTTTGAGAAGAGTTTATACAACCACACAGACACTCCTGGGGAAGGCTAGCACAGGCTCTCCAGCTGTGCCCCTTTTTCCCAGACTATACGGTAGTACCAGCTGCCACCACCCACTAATATTTATCAGCTACTCAAAGACCCTTAAAAGGGTGTCCAATTATTACTGTGCAATATTATTATCCAATTGGTAGTATAGCCCAGGGCTAAAGCTATTGAAGTGGCTTTGTACAATTTACCAAAGGCATGCAAGTACTCTAAAGAGCTTAAATTATCTCTACAAAAACAGCCACAGTTGAAAGGGTTTAAAAATATTTAATAACAAATAGTCAAAACACACAACAATACTTTTTACTACAGAGTGCTAGTCAAGAGTTCAGAGATCCCAGAGAAATACTTAAAATAATTCAGTAGTACAGTTCTGACACCACATAAAAATACTTAGTCTAATCTTTCAAGTTTCTAGCTATTTCTAAGAGAAAACACAAGTCTAAGATAAACTTACATATAGAGCAAGACAGTGCTGGTCAGTTGGATGGTCAAGACAAAAATGCTTAATGCTCTCCGATTCTTGCCGTTTTTAAAATCACATTCCTGGTTCAAATTACATCATTCTTCAAACTTCCCTGGGTTACATTACATCATTCTTCACACTTCCCTGGGTTCCCAGGCTAAAAGAAACTACATTTACATTCTTCACCTTTGGGCAGAAACCAGAGCAATAAAGGACACTTATGCATGCAAATTCTGGCCATTAACTCTGGCCTTAAAACAATAGGCAGGATGCCCCACTCTAGACTCAGTGGTTCTGAGTCCTAACATCAAAGGGTCACAACATGCTTTACTTGGCCAGTAGAGTACACTGTTACATTTTTTTCCAGTTCCACATGTAACACTATTTTTACCATTTAAGACAACAAGCCTGTGGTTTACATTAATATTTACAGATGACAGAGTTATCTCCAAAATTCTATCTGGCTAGGTTGCCAGCCTTCACCTATCTTCACCCAATCTTCACAGCGGCAATGGAAGTTTTTCATTGTCTGCACTGTAGTGCAATCTTGGAGTTGGTATATTTAAAGAGCGGGGATGTGGGGGTGCAGGGGGGCTTGCCCTCCTGCCTAAGCTTTCAGGTAGGTTTTTTCTGGGTTTTTTTTTATTTGATTTTCGAACTTTTAAGACTTCGAACATATGGTCTCAACCATATGGTGTTCGAACTTTTAAAAGTTCAATTATCTGATATAGACCCTCTCTAGCTTCATGATCATGTGTGAGAATACATCTATGTTTAAATTTAGTGCTCGCCAAAGGTTTGTTTTTAACTACAACATTACCAACACCTGGTAAGGGAACACAAAGCCCATCCATCCTTTCTGGTTACACCTCTTGGAATATCCCTTCTAAAAATTGGGATGGGTAACCATGGTTAGTTAACATTTGCATTAAAGTTTCCCCTTCTTTTATGAAGGAGTGAATCCCAGAAACCATCCTAGCAATGTGAACCATCAAGTCCTTAACTCATGCCTTTTTCTGATATAAAGTGTGCGCCAGCTGTCAAAATGAAGAAGGGAGTTTGAGTGGATGGGTTTTCTGAATAAACCAGAGGTAAACCAATGGTTTGAATTGTCAATTCTCAGGTCCATGTTTAAACAGTTTAAAAAAGTGGGTGTTGGGGTTAATAAAGGTGAAAAATTAATCCAGCTTATTCTCACTATAATTTCAAAAGATAACTAGGTCATCGAGGTAGTGCCCATACAAATTTGAGCATTCACCAATTGGTGAGTAAAACAAATAATTGTGTTCCTAGTATGCTAGGACAGTTTTTGCAAAAATGGGGGCACATGTGGCCCCCACTGCTACACCATTTGTCTGCTTATAAATTATGCCCTCAAACCATATGAAATTATTTTTAGGAAAATGTCCATAAGAGAAGTCACTTCCTGAACAACTCTGCGTTCCAAATCAGTATGTTGACAAATACTGGTAGGACCAATCAATACCTGTGTGATGGCCTCTCTTTATCCCGGCCAATAATCAAGAAGCCTCAATCCTCACCACTGACACCGGTGAGAGAGAGTCCCTAAGAAAAGGAATGGATTTACACAGTATTTTTCAGATGCAGCTCTCCATCAAACACAATTTTCCCCCAAGAGTACACACAGAACACACTCCAGACCTGAGATTGGACTATCTGTCTCTCCAGATCCCAAACTAGACTCACTTGGGAGCATTGTGTCCCAGGTCCCATAAGGTACTTGGTGACACACACAGACAGTAATCCAGCTTTTGACAATCATGTGTCTACATTACGGAGGAAATCATTCTACATTGTGCAACTTATAAACAAAGGTATGGCATGCAGGTCCAAGGAGGTCATTGTTCAATTGTATTCAGCATTCATTAGTCCTATCATTGAGTACAATGCCCCTTTTGGTATGTACCTAATCAGGCACATCCAGCAATTAGAACATTCACAGATGTTCCTCACTAAGAGAATACAGGGCATAAGTAAACTGTCCTGTGCAGACCACCTCACAGCCCTATCCCTGTATTCTGTCTCTTACAGGCTTTTGAGGGGAGATCTATGCCTGGCATAAAAGGCATTTTCATAAAACAAACAGCACCAGAGTTAGCCATTCTGAAGACTTAAACCTTGGTTGTGATATAAATAGGACTTGCTAGGGAGACAAGTATCAGACAAGTATGTATCCCAGAGACTACTCCTTCTCTGGAAGACGCTCCCTACCAGTGAAGCAGAGTTCCTCCTTAACCCAATTCAAGTTTAACTTGGGCAACTGGATGGGGAACAGGAACTTCATCCCTGGTTTGGCACCTGTCTCTAATACACACAGGCAGCTTGTAAATGATTCATCTCCCGTCCACCTGCTTGTAAAATGTTTCATCTCCCAAGTCTCTGCTTACACTTACCATGGGTACCAGAACTTGTCAGAGATTTGGGATGCATGGCTAGGTTAAAAATGGTTCTCGGGGTCATTAACCAAGTACAAAACCATGAACATATCTATGAAGCTGTAAGGGCAATATTTAAAAATTGTCCCTATTTTTGGGCCTCTGTCCCAACATTATTTTTGGATTTGTCCAGAGTTCTTGTACTAAGAGGCTGAGAGGTAGGATTCTCTTTTTAAATTGTGTTTCTGTTCAGTATCTCTAATAAATTCCAGTTTACTGTCTGTTGTACTTGTGATGTGGAACGTTCAGCTTTAAATAAATTTCCTTGCAAGCTACATTCCTGTCATGACTTCATTCATAAGAAATTTAATGCAACATTTTAGATCCATAATTTTCCTGCCTGTCTACACTACAATTAAATCAGACCGAGTACATATCTCTCAACTTCATAGAGCAAGAAATCTGGACAACGCCATAAATAAAAGTGGGACAAAGACCCAAAAATAGGGACAATTTTTAAATACTGCTCTTACAAACTTAGAAAGTTGATAGAATAAAAATGTTTGCATTAGCATGAATTTTCTGAAAGGTAAGAAGTCTGAACCTCAAATGTTTGTCATTATTTTCTAACTTCAATCTTTAATGATTTGCCACTAATTTGCCAAAAAACTACAATTTCACGAAAACGGATAAAAAATATAAGGCAAAAATCTGGACATTCTACGAAAATCTGTACAGCTGTGAGGTATGACAGAGTGTAATATTTCAAGTTATTAAAAGGTAATTATTTTCAGATGTTACCCAACATTTGCGGTTTACAATTTGTGACTGAATTTAAGACTATTGCTGCATTTCATCATTCAACCACAAGAGGGCAGAAAAGTATTTCAGAATCAGATCTTAGATAATTCAAGCTCAAGAATAACATTTTAGATTTATTACAGAATTTATAAGAGAAACACTACTTTATTTATTTATGTATTTATTTATGACATTTGATTAGCAGGAAAGTCCAACTAGGTAGGAGCCCATTTTCAGCAGAGACCCGGGGAGATGAGCTCCAAAGTATTACTAAATATTTTAAGAACAATAATTTTACAATCTTCAAGAATAATACAAAAAACATTTACAGTTTAAATAACGACACCAAATTAAACATAATATGAAAATATTGATTAAGAACAGATACAAGTTATATGACAATGATTTAATATTTAGACAAATTCTAATCAGTTTTAGAGAAATTAAATATTGCTGAAAAGTTAGTGTAATCCAAACAGGAACTACAGTATGAAGTTAGAGAAAAGAAGGCATACAGTATATGTAGAGAGAAAGCTAGGGGAGAGAAACTGATAGGAGGAAATGAGTGAAGAAGGGAAAGTAAGGAGATGTAAAGGTGTGAACAGATATTTGTTCATATTTAGGGATCTTGTTTATCCTGGTGTTGAGCAAGAACACAGCCTGCAGACTGGTTTTGAAGGATGGGAGAGTATTGACCTGATGGAAAGAGATAAGGAATTCCAGGCCTTAGCAACACGGTACAAGTACAGACAATGCCCAGCAGAGTTTGTGGACAGACCGGAGTTTTTGGTCACTGGATCATAATGACAGAGTGGGAACACAGTTGTGCAGAATGTTATTTAGTGGCTGACAAGCAGATGGATTCTGGATACTTTTATAGGTGGTAAGAATGTATGTGTATGTTAATTAATGGGGTAGTACTAAACAACTGAGATTTATCAGTGCTATACAGTGGTGGGTTCTGAAAGGGGTATAGGTTCATAGGACGTTACTAGGCGAATGTCCCTAGGGCCTTTACAAGCCTAGCCGTGTTATACCTGTGTTCCCTAACTGACCTTGATTAAATGGTCCTTATTCGAAGAATGAGTCTATGATCAGCACTGTGCTACCCCCGGGGTGAATTTACGGTCTCCCATCCAATTGTCTGGGTTACACTTGAACAGGATTATTGAGGAGCTCTGCTTCACGTGAACTGGGAGTTTATTCAAGGGGAGCAGCAATCTCTGGGAGATATCTGCCTCTCCAGGATGTTTTGTTAATGTCACAGGCTAGGGTGAGATCCCTAGAGTGAGTGACTCTTGTCCATTTGATTTGCGGATGTGCAGCATTTCCATTAGGACAGGGTCAGAAACTGCTCTGTAGGCCAGGCACAAGTCGCCTTTCAGCAACCTGTAGGATACAGAGTACAGTGACAGAACTTTCAGTCTTTCCATGTAGGTCATGTTTTGGAGACCGTGAAGTTTCTTGGGTGAGAAACCTCTGTGGTCTCTCCAGCTGTTGCAGGTGTATGGCGAGGTACATGCAAATGGGAGAATTGTACTCTATTAGTGGTCTGATAAGGGTCGAGTACATCCTTAATAACATCCATAATCTTGGATGCGGTGCCCTTACTTATGAGATGCACAACACAGAAGGTTTTCTTACCACTGTAGACAAATGGTGTTGAAGTTTAGATCTCTGTCAACCTGTGTTCTCAAATCTCACATCTCTAGGTTTGAGCTTAGGGGGGTGCTGCCAATATTGTAATTTGTAGGGACTTCGTTATTGCCAAAGGGGATAATAATGCACTTTTTTGAGTTTGGTTTTAGTCCATGCCTTTGGCACCTATCATTTGTCTGTATTACCCTCTTTTTTAATATGTTGACATCGTTTGGAGACTCAGTGATTGCACCTGGTTTGTAATGGTCAGTGAACTTGGTAAGCCACAAGCCATCTAATTTCACCTGGATTTCCGAGAAATAGATTCCAAACAGCAGAGCCCAATACAGATCCTTGTGGTACACCACTAGTAACTGGTCTACTGGTAGAGATGGGATCCCCAACTCTGACAGTATTCACTGTATTGGTGAGCCAGTTGGTCACCCATCTAGTGATGTATGGATTAATCCCCAGTGGAGATATAGAGTCTCAATGCTAACTGAGTGGGGGATTGTGTCAAAAGCCTTGGCTATGTCAAGATAGGCAGTATGTACTACTAGTTTGCCTTCATCCAGGGCTTTGTTGACATTCTTGAAGAAGTCCACCAGGTTCAATATGCATGATCTACCTTTAACAAAACCAAACTGGGTCAGATCAAGACTTTGAAGGCCACCTATATCCTTGTTGATAGGGTCCATGAGGATTATTTCCATGGCCTTGCAGATAAGGCAGTTTTGGTTTATGGGTCTATAGTTCCCAAGGTCGGTTGATGGACCCCCCCCTTTGTGCAAGGAGATTACTGCTTCTGTTCTCCACTCTGCTGGAGCAAAGCCAGTGCTCAGACTGAGGTTAAAGAATGCAAGTGGTTCCGCTAGGTCTTGTTTTAGATTTTTAGTAAGCAGCCTGGGATGTTATCTGGTCCCATAGTGGACGTATTTTTGGCCTTGTTATGGCTAGTGGGATGGGGGGTGAATTTTTCGCCAAATCTGTCAGGTTGCATGTTGGCAATTTCCTCAGGTTCCCTATGAGAGGTACCATCCACTATAAGTTCGGCACATAGTTCAACATCCCCTTTTACATTTTGTATGTAGTTAAAGAATGCTTTATGGTTATCCTTAGCTAGGGATGCTAATTAAGCTTTGTAACTAGCTTTAGAGGACTTTACAAGATATCAGATTTGCTTGTTCAAGCTGTTGAGGGTATTCTTCTGCTGAATAATGTCTCTCTTGTTCTTTGACATGAGTTTCTTCCTTTTGTTATATAACCTCTTTATACTTGAGGTCCACCAGGGTATTAGCTGCAAATTTAAGAACTTTGTTATAGCATTTTCAAGTTTTGATTTTTGTGATGCCTGAAGGTTAGTAAGGATGGAAGTGCCAAAAAGAAATGTGGGGAAGAGACAAGTAGTGGCAAGTGTAACTTTAGCTGTCTTGGTGAGAAAGTTTTTGGCTCCATAAAGCATTCCTAGCTTTGATGCGTTTTTCTTATACAATTATACAGGCATATTGACTTGAGATTATCATCCACTATCATCCCAAATAATTTGCTATGAGAAGTGACTTCAATGGCTGTATTATCATGAGAGAGGACTAATTTTTTTTTCGTGAAACAGGGATTTGGGGAAAAAGTAGGGTTTTTTTTTTTGGATTGCGAATGACTTGAGAGTTACAAAGCAATGTTTCAGTTGCTGTTAAAGCTTCCTTGGTAATTTCTGGGGGTGTGCCGTGTTGTCAGATGTGCAAATGTGTGGAGTCATCTGCATACTTTATTACAAAGGCCTGTTGCCTGGATGTGTGGAGGGTGCTGGTGAGAATGTTAAAGATGAAGGGAACAAAGAAAAAACCTTGTGGTACACCGGCGGTGACTGGTAGGTATGGAGAGAGGGGTGGAGTGCCATTTTACTGACTGATACCTATTGGATAGGTAGCTTTTGAACCATTGAGGGTGGGCTGAGAGAGTGACCTAAGGAGAACATTTGAAGTAGAACTTTGATGTGGCAAACTGTGTTGAAGGCTTTAGACAAGTCTAGAAATAAGGAGGGGACTAGTTTGCTGTTATTTCTAGCTTTACTCATAGTATCCATTTAGGTTAGAAGTGCAGTGTTAGTACTATGGGAAGGATAAAAGCCATGTTGTGTGAGGAATAGGAGTTCTACCTGCAGGAGATAGTTTAGCAATTGCTTATGAATACATTTTTCAAGTAGTTTGGGGGGGGGGTAAGATTGCTATAGGTCTAAAATTATTAATGTCTGTTGACTTTCTTCCTTTGTTTAGAGGGATAATGTGCGACTTCTTCCACAGAGAGGGAACATGGGATTCCAGGACTGACCTATTTGTATGGATTGAGACAGGCTAGGTGATGCTACTGGCTGCTCTTTTTAGGTACTCACTTGGAAGGTTATCAGCTGAAGAAGAGCACGGTTTAAGTTAGTTTCAGAGTAGTTTTATATAGGATGTGGGCACAGGACTGAAGGTAAAACTGGATGTGGTGATATGTGGCTGTTGGGCAGGGTTGGGATTAGAGGTTGAGGAATCCTTGGTTAGAGATGTTATACTGCCTACAAAATAAGAGTCGAACTGTATTGCAGTGAATTTCAAGCGGCAAGTTATCTGGAGAGGGGTTTCTGTTGAATTTTTGGTCCCGAGGTAAGCTTTCTTTAATGGATGTCCAACATTTTTTAGGGATGTGTTTAGTATTATTCTGAAAGTTATTATAGTATATTTTTTGTCTTTATTTGCTTTTTAGTACGCTTGCGAAACATTCTGAAGTTGTCAAAATATTGAGGTGTTTTATCTTTTTGTAATTCTTTCCATGCTTTCTCTCTGTCCACTATTAGCATTAAACTCTTTCTGATTAGCCATATTGCATTATTTGTTTTCAGTCTCTTCCTTCTAGGAGGTGCAAGGCTATTTAGAAAAGTTATCAATTTGTAATTGTACTGAAGTGTAATGATGGAATATAAACAATAGGATTAATTAAACCAAAACCAACTTTATTCTGTTATAAAAAAATCCCCATCTGGTAGGGTTTCATTCTGAACCCCAAATGAAGCTAAATATCATTTCTAATGGATTTTATTTTAATGTGTGGGAAACAAATACACCTCATAGTTCTCCCAATTTTCCTGACATAAACAGAATGAATTAAATAAACTTTTTGGCACATGGTAAAAAGCCTCCAGCCATCCATTATATTTTTATATTGTGTGGTATGGTTTGCCATTGTGATTCAGTAATATCTCGTCCTGCAAATTTCACACTTAATGCTCCTTCTTGCATCATTAAGTAAATGCCACCTATCGTAGCGCCACCATTTCTCTCAATTCAAAGTTAGTCCAGTTTTATTTAACATTTCTACTAAATCTTGCAGTACAAGTTCATACCAAAGCTTAACTCTTACCATAGTTACTACATCATCAGCATAATTTAAAAAATAGATATAGACACCTTATTTGGAAAATGTATTCATGCAACAAGCGTGTTGCTGGTCAGGTCTGTTTTACTGTATTCATGACCTGCCATAAAAGAACAGAACTCATGGGGCATCCTGTTTAACTCCTTTTTAAACCTTATACAGTATCCAAGCCAGCCATTAACTAACATTTTTACCCAGGAATTAAAACAGTCTCCTTTCAAGGCTGTTACAAGTTTTTTGTTTTTTTTGTTATTTTATCAGATGGAATAACTGGGTCTAATACCATCATAAGCCTTTTTAATGTCACACCAACTAATATAGTCTCTAGTTTCCCAGCTTGATCCCTTCTTCCACTTCTCTGATTAAAACCAACACGTCGAACATTTTCCTTTAATACAATATATCTTCATTTAGCATTTCTGACGATGCCTTTTCAAATCTTTGTTGGCATATAGCCATCAAAATGTGATAGTGAACATTACATGGTGTAATACGTCTCCAGCTTAAGTCACTTTTATCTCCCTTTTTTCCATTCCAGCGCATACCATTCCAGGAACAAAGCCGATTTCATGTCCTTCATTCAATTCATGTCAAAAACTGCACTCCTCCCGTCTCCCATGAGTTTATAAAAAGCATATCCTAGACCATCTATCCCTGACACAGATTGTTTTGTTTTGCCTTATTTATTTATTTATTTAATTTATTGACCGGGATAGTGCGACTGGATACATGCCCATTTGCAGCAGAGGCCTGGGGAGAAAAGCTCCAAAGATAATTACAACAGCAAACATGACAAAAATACACATTTAAAAAGCTTTACACACTCACTTGAGACATTTGAGTTATACAATCTGAAAGAATTATGATATAGCACACTTAAAACACAGATTGAATAGTAATAGTACACAAGTATTACCAAAGATTTAGTCAGATTTAGAGCAAGAACATAGCCAATGCGTTTTAAAATACTGTTTGAGACTTTTCTTAAATTGTGTTAGAGAGGTCTCCAGAGTGATGACATCAGGCAAAGAGTTCCAAGTTTTACCAACAGAAATGGCAAATAGAGAGTCACCTGCAACATTTTTGGATTTAACAGTTTGGACTACCAGTCTATTAGATGAGCAAAGTGATCTAAAATTATAGCGGGGGTAGATAATATTCTTAAGAGCAGGTATATTATCTGGTTGGTTAAGTACTTTATCAGCCATTATTAGTTGGTTGTACTTTAATAGGCTGGGCAACTCTAACCAACCAAGATAGTTTAGGTGTTTACAGTGATGTGTTCTATAAGGCATACCAGTGGCAAATCTAGCTATGTGGTTATAACAGGAACAGAGTTTATTAAAATCACTTTTGTTTACGTTGGTAAGTAGAGGGCAGGCATAGAAAAGGGTAGATGAGAACAGGCTATGGCTATTCTAGCAGGTGGGGGTAAGAAAAGGTTTAATTCTATATAATGTACCAAGCTTTTTATTGATGGTTTTAATAGTTTGGTTGACATGCTTATCAAATTTAAGATGGTTATCAACCAAGACACCTAGAAGTTTTGTGCAAACATCAGGGGAAATTGTAGCACTGTTATTTGATTTAATGGAGAAGGGTAGTATAGAAGAGCTTTGAGTGGGAGAGAAAAGTAGAAGCTTTGTTTTGTGTGGATTTAAAATTAGATGACACTCAGAAAGCCAGTTTTTGACTATGTTAAATGCATCTTGGGTTAGTGTCTGCAATACTGGTTGGGAGGTGGCAGAGCATATCAAAGTAGAGTCATCTGCATATTGAGTACAATTAGCTTTTGGGATGGCTGTATGGAGGTCATTAATGAAAATGGAGAACAAAAGAGGACCCAGAATGGATCCCTGGGGGACTCCAAGGGTGTTGGGAAGGAGGTTGGATAGTTTGTTGTGCCATAGGATGGCTTGTTGTCTATCGCAGAGATATGATTGGAACCATTGGAGGGAATGACTATCTAAGGAAATTGCTTTCAAAGTGCAAATAAGTAGTTGGTGATTAACCATATCAAAAGCCTTTGATAGATCCAAGAAAAGGTAAGAGGATAGTTTGTTAATGTTTCTGTTATAGGTAATAGCATCAGAGAAGGTAAGAAGGGCTGAGGTGGTACTATGTTGTGGTCTAAAGCCATGCTGAGATGTAGCCAGTAGGTGGTTCTGGATTAGACAGTGCAGAAGCTGCTTATGGATGCACTTTTCCATAATTTTAGCCAGTGGTGATAAGATAGCTAGAGGTCTATAATTGGAGGGTTTGGTGGAGCTACCGCCTTTATGGAGTGGTGTGACATGAGAAGTTTTCCAGATAGAGGGAACTGTAGCTTCTGATATGCTACGATTGATTAGAATGGGGATGGGATATGCTATGATATTTGCAGCTTTTTGCAGATACTCAGCAGGGAGAAGATCAGCAGATGGGGTTGTGGGTTTTAGTTTTTTGATTAGGGAACAGATAATAGATGTGGAGGCTGAAGGAGTACTGGGTACTGGGAATGGGAAGCTGTAAATTACAGGAACCAATAGGTAGTTTACTGGCTGGGCCTGAATAGTCTCAGTAAAGAAACTATCAAAGTCATTAGCAACATCCTCGGATGGCTTATCTGGGGAGGCTGAAGGAGTAGGTGTGGTGGTGTGTCCTGGGTGCAGTACTTTATTTATACCTACCCAACATTTTTTAGGGTTTGTTTCATTACTATTCTGAAGATGGAAGTAGTAGTTTTGTTTATCTAGTAAAATGGCTCTTTTAGTCTCATTCCTTAATTGCCGATATTTATTTTGAGCTTGAGGAGATTTAGTGGTACGCCACGTGGCCCACGCCTTATTTCTAAGTGAAATTATTGATATTGTTTCATTAGAGAGCTATGGCACAGTTTTTGTTTTAGTCCTAATGGAGCGGGCAGGTGCATTGGAGTCAAGTATGGCCAGCAATTTTTTATTAAAGTAAGAGACAACTTCATATAGGGCAAGTGTTTCAGGGCGACCAATTGCATGATTTAAGTTCCTCTTGAAACTTGGTAGGGTCAAAGTTATTGTTATTTCTAACTGTTGTATTGGTGGAGATGATTGGTTTTGTGTTTAATTATATAGATGAGAAGCTGATCACTGAGGTCATAGGGGAGAGTCCCAGACCTATACAATCGGGGGTGACTATTGATACGTATCCAGTCTAATATACTTTCTTTGGGATTAGATTTGTCTATCCTTGTGGGGGTGAATATTATCTGTGTAAACCCATATAGGTTAACATGGGTAGTGGGAGATTCTGAGGAAAAGATGTTCCAGTCTATATTAAAATCACCAAGTACTATGGTTTCATGAGGATAGTTACTAGCTAACCAGTGGAGGATATCTGCAAGGATTGTGACATTATTCCCTGGAGGAATATAAATACAGACAATATTTATGCTTTTGTTATTATTAATCCAAAATTTGATAGAAAGAATTTCTGCATTATTCTTCAATTCTGTTATTTCTTTTCCTAATAGGATTGCAGTATTGGAGCTAAATTACTTAACTTTCCAGTTGGATGGGAAAGAAACATTATGTTCATTGTGCATATCCATTCACTATATATTGGTCTATAACAGCTTGTACGTTAGGCTGCCCTGTGATCAGATAGCCAGTACTACTTAATACAGTATATATATATATATATATATATATATATATATATATATACACACACACACACACATAATCCTAGAGTCCACGATCCTTCCCTAAACCTAAACTCACGTCCTGCTCTCCAAAACTAAAACTTCCCTCCCAATCTCCAAAACTAAACTTCCCTCCCACTGCCTAACACTAAACTCCCATCTCACGCCTTAAATTAAAATCCCCTTCCCGCTCCTTAAAGCTAATGCTCCCTCTTAATCATTACCTAAAATTCCAGCCTGCAGTCCCATCCCACAGTTACCGTACTAACCTTGCCCAAAATGGAATACTGCATTTGGGCAAGTTGCAGCAGTTGCACTCCCCACTACTTATGAACCTTGCTGAAGCACAGTATTCACACTTAGGCAATAACTGACACACATACGAGAAACAATGAACAAAAATATATAAACTGCAAGTAGAAAAAAAAAACAGCCAAGACTAATGGTACAAGCAAACAATTTAATTAAATTCAGTAAGGGCTTTCGTGGGTACAAATGCTCCCACTTCTTCAGACTGTTTTACAAAATTAATGAAACACATTTAAATAGAATTCAACATAAACACATGATGGTCAGCTGATTAAAAGGTCCAATAAGATGTAAATAACAATTAAAAAACTTTTAAAAAGCCTTAGTCAGCTTCAACAAATAAACATTAAAGACATATAACCAAATATATAAGAAGAAAAATACATGTAAAATACATTTAAAAATACATTTAAATATATATATATATATATATATATATATATATATATATATATATATATAAGGAATATGCAACAAAGTTATTCTAATCCATACTCTAAGGATGAATAACCTCTCTTTTCAAATTCTTTAACTTTAAAATACAGGTTATACAGCATGCATCATGGTTATATGTCTTAAATGTTTATTTGTTGAAGCTGACTAAGGCTTAAGTTTTTAAATTGTTATTTAGATCTTACTGGACCTTTTAATCAGCTGACCCACATGTATTTATGTTGAATTCTATTTAAAGGTGTTTCATTAATTTTGTAAAACAGTCTGAAGAAGTGGGAGCATTTGTACCCATGAAAGCACTTACTTAATTTGATTAAATTTTTTTGCTTGTACCATTAGCCTTGGCTGTTTTTTTGTTTTCTAAACATTCGAGCTAACAGTCATTCAAGTCCCTGGCTCAAAGCTACTGATATTTGAGCACTTGGGGTTCGGGTGGCTGAAGATTGCCTTATGTATCATAAGCAGTACATTAATAATTTATTTTGCACAAGTATTCCTTTTCTATATCTAAAGACAAAGCTTTATACTTCAGTTTGAAAGTTACCAACCAGTCTGATCAAAGTATAAATGAGGTGTAGTGATGGCATAATTAAAAAGTAGCAGTCCTTCCTGTAACATGATATGTAAATCAGCACATACACCTGTCAATCATTTTAGTCACTTTCTTATTCAAGGAGTATTGTTATCACATCCATCAAGACCAAACTGTTGTATGATCCGACATAACCCCCCTATCAGCTTTTGATGGTGACTGAATCCTACAATGCTAAGAAATGGGTCATTAGTTATAGGTGCAAGAACAGAGGCATCTCATGGCAGAATGGTCAAATAAAATTTACGGAAGACTATTCACCCATTCTTTATAAGAAAGGAAAGACTTGGGAGTAATCAGGAGGCAATTTCAAGCCCATGGGTACTTCACAAATATCCTGTTCCCTGGTGTGCTGTCTGTGCCCTTCACAGGGAAGGTTTGGAGATTTACAGACAAGTTAGAGGACTGATGTTTCTTAAGGAGGGAGATACAGCAGAATGAGGGTAGTAACTTGGTGGGATGGGGGGCTTGAAAGCATAATTTCCATCAAGGAGATGGAGTGGGAGATATCAAAACCAAACAGGAGATGAGAAACACACTAAGCAGACCTCTGGGACCAGCTAAGAAACATAAAAGTGAAGATAGGAATATGATAGTCATGAAATCTTGGAAATGAAGTGGAAAAAACTCTAGAGGGTATACTTGCAGTGGTGAGACCAAAGGTTGCACTGAATTTTGAAACAGGTGGTCAAACTCTAGAGATATACACAAAACACATAACTGCCATGGATAAATCTCCCCCACTGATGCAGTCTGAACAGAGAGGTAGATAAATAGATCAAGAATGTCAGCCATTTTGCACAGAACTCTGATTCTCAGGATGAATATTGCTGGCCCAATGCTGGACTACAAAAGATTTTCCCAACTGACTCATCACATTCTGAATGTAACACAAGGGCAGACCAAAAGACGTGACTCATTCACTGGAATAAGAGTCTGCCTTCAGTTTATGCCTTACTGCTGCATCTTGGTAGAAAGAATGGACAAAAATATGCAGTAACTTGGAAAAAGAGACTGTAATTTGTTAGTCCATCAAGACAGACTGCTTCTCATGGATATATAACGTTAAACTGCATAACAGTGTAAGTGAATGATATTTAGGCAAACATGCAGTTGGTTCGATACACTGAAAAAGTGAAATCAGAGATGATTAGTTTTAATAACTAATAATAGTTTGTTAATGTATTTTAGGATTGTTTTCCCGTTGTTGTCTGAGTATAATTTTTATATATTTTTTTCACTTGTGTGCTAAGGTATGA
Source organism: Protopterus annectens (assembly GCF_019279795.1). Lineage (NCBI taxonomy): Eukaryota > Metazoa > Chordata > Ceratodontiformes > Protopteridae > Protopterus > Protopterus annectens. The sequence continues at coordinate 420,769,914 of NC_056743.1, read as the reverse complement.
AGATGAGACTGGAGAAGAACTTTGAACACAAACAAGATGGCTGATCACCATTCTACTGTCTATCTGGGATACGCTAGCAACAGGTAACTTACTAGTTCTGACTTGCCTTAACTATACCAATGATACATGCGGTGGGGAATAATAATGGGCATTAAGTCTATCAGATAAGCATTTAAAGTTTAGCATTATTGCTTTTAGAGGTCAAAGTAGGAAAATGAGATAGAGCCAGCAAGTCAGAGGTGATCAGCATGCTGCCTTCTTAGCAGTAAGTCCTCCAAACTCCGTTAGATCTTAGTGTAGGCAGAGATCTGTCCAATGGGAATATTCCATAGCTTAGGATCATAAGCCTGGAATCATCGTTTGAGAAAGGGGGAGGGTCCTGGGGTAACCGGTGGACTAGGTAAATCGGCTTTTGTTACCTTTGGAACATCCTAAGCAATACACAGGTTTTAGTGGGTAGCTTACAAGTTATAACATGGAAAAGTGGAAGTGTTTCCAACCCTATTGAAAAGAAAAGAGTGAGGCAGAGGCTAAAGAGGGCAAATAAACATGGTCTTTTTTGAAAGAAACAAAAGTGAAAATTAAAGACAAGAGTAAGTTAAGAGACACGATTTTTCTAATTAACTATACTAACCACATGAAAATGTGGGGCAAAAAAGGGATAACAATATTATTTCACTGCATTATTATATGGATTATAATCAAAGGGATGAAGGCTGCACTGGCTATTGCATAGGCACCCAATATATAAAATGAAAGTTTTTTTCTCTCATTTCTTTCAAAGTCTAGAGATCTAATATCTCACCAGGCTATGTTCATATGGGATGGAAGGAAACACACCTCTGGGCACTTAAAATGGCATTAGGTGAATTAAATCTGGTAGACATCTGGCGAGAAACGTGTGGGAATGAATTAGGATATTCTTTTTCCAGAAAGGAAGTAGGGCAGGAAAGTCCTTTCTCCAATGATCCTACAAGCAGTAAATAAAGATGAGATAATGGGACAGGGAATTTAGAGATGTGCTTTCTATAAATGAAAATCTCCGGAAAGATATGAATATTAGTTAAGTTAATAGAGTACTATTGCAGATAATTCAATGGTGGAAGATGAGTTAGCTCTGATATAGTGTGACTGTGTAAAAGCTGCTTTGTGAGCAAGGATCATGGCAGAGGAGGTTATCCACAAAACAGAGACAACCAACTGCACTGCATTAAGAGATTTACAAAGGGAAACAGTAACAGATAATGTCTGCCATCAGGCTACGTTATTTTAGATATATCTGGTTAAATGCCGAATAGAAACTATCTCAATTTCCCAAGTGAAAAAGTGCATAAGATAATTTTGATGGGCCAAATGGGGAGATGGTCCTAAACAGATAGCATGGCTATTCAAGGACAGGAGAAAGGAATGTCAAATAACTAATATTTTGTTAGAAGATGGAAATGTTTACTACTGGGGATGACACAAGGAGGTGGGAGTGGGCAATTCTTAAATGTCTATACAAATCTGTAGTGGCGAAAGGAGACTGGACAATGCTGAAAGACAGTTTTAGCAAGATTGCGCTAGGCGTATACCTGATGGTACAGTAAGTGTTAAGTTAGATAGTCCGACACCAAAACAAGCAGTTATAATGGCTATTAAGAACCTGAGATGGGGAAAAGTTCTGGAACCAGATGAATTTCCAATACAGTTGTATAAGTGAGGTGGAGAGCAAGTGGTCAATGTTCTGATGGATTTTTTTCAAGTGGCTATATTGCCATTTCTATGAGGCATGCTACATTAGTTATGATTTTAAAACATATGCAGGAGGAGAAAACCCCAATCTTTTACAAACTGATATCACTTTTAAATGGAGACATCAAGATTCTGGCAAAAATATTGGTGTCCAGACTGGACAATGTACTTAGTGTTATGCTGCAGCCAGGGCAAAGGGGGGTTTGTCAGGAGAAATCAAGGGGTTGATATCTGGGGGCCTTAGCCAACTTTACACCAGGTAGGGCAGGAGTTTTATTTTTTGATATGATAAAAAAAAAAAAAAAAGTGCTTTTGATATGGTAACCTGGGACTTTCTTTTTGCTGTGCTAGAAACTAGAGGATTTGGGAAGATTTAAGAGTTAGATCAAAGCCCTATACCAGGCATCAACTTTTGAAATATGAATTGATGGGAACTATACAGGGGAAGGTATATTTGATAGAGGCACTAGACAAGGTTGTCTCCTGTCCCCTGGGCTTTTTCTGTTGGTGATAGGGGATGGAGCACTCCAGATAAGAGCACTACTTTGGTCACTCTGGGAGCAGGGTCACGGGAACATCTGTTTCTGATGTATGCTGACAACTGCAAATTCATGGTGGAAGAGGTTGATGGAATCTTGTCAAGAGTTCTTCAATGTTTTTAAAGATAAATTAGGACAAGATTACATTAGTTACACTTGGAGACTTGGTAAAAGTCCATATGGAGGAATACAGGAAGCCAGGCTCCCATCATGTCTAGGCCTGTGAGTTGGCCAGAATTTAGAAGAAGGTGGTTTTCAATAAGATCAAAATCATCAAAGATAGCTTAAAAATATTTTGAGGTCATGAAAAATAGATTTCAAATCCATAAATATGAGAATTAACATTGTCCACACCATGTTTATACTTAATTAGGAACATTTCAATGGAGGCCAGTAATCCAAGGCTGCGAGATTTGCAATGTATGATAGAACACTACATACTTAATAAATCCAGGCCCAGAATCCTTTAACAAACTTATAGCACCTAGATATAGTGAGGGTGGGGGCTTCCTCAGTTATTCTTTAGTATTTAATCTGGCTAAGTTCATTAGAGGAGGTCTATGTCGTATCATCAAATGGCCACATTGTCAAACAGCATCCTGTTGACAATGCAGGTCGTCAAACCCCCTACTATCACTAATTATATATACAAACTCCGAGATTTCCTGTCAATAATGCAGGCTGCAGAACCCCCTCACCCCCACTTATTATATATACCAACTCTGTGATCCCACTACAATGGGGAAAGGGAAGATTTTCTGATCCCTACCATAACGGGATCTCAGAACAGATCAATGGTCTGCACTGTCAAACAAGATGCTGATTGAAAATATAACACAGACTCCTATTAGAGGGGAACACGAGACTAAAGAAGGCTGGCAATAGTTGTGGTTAAATGTAGATGGTGAGGCTGGCCTGATTTCTTACTGAATAGCACAATGGAAGAAGGCAGTAGAAGGTACTGGGGATTTGAAATGGAGATTAGGAATGATCTCAAGACTATGTGATGATCCTTACCTCAACAGGCTGAATATGGTAGTAGATACCAGGCTATTGGAAGAAAAGTAGAGAGTGCCTTTTTCTCAATTGCACTGCGACCTCTGAGTTGGTATATATAATTCCAGGGGATATGTGGGGGTCCCCACACATGAGGGGTGCAGGTGGCTTGCTCCACTGGAAAACAAATTGTTTCAATGTTCACTGAAGGTGGGTTCAGCAAGCTGATTTTGGTTTATTTCCTTTCGTCAAAACCACCTTTGATGGACTGACATGTATCCATCCTTTCAATAGGCACAAGATCAGTCCAACATTCCCACAAGTCCCATGGTTCATATTTACACAATAAGTTTCATATCACAAAGACAGGAGTCAGCAGATTGAGGGAAATGTGGGAGGGGTGCACCTTGGGAAAAATAGTCTAATTTCAAGGAAAAAAAAAACATGCTGGAGACATTCATCAGGATCTGCATTACAGAAAAATGGCAGAAAACCTATATGCAAGTTGGTGGTAAAACAGGAAAATGGGGACGGGATGAATTTATCTTTGATACAATGGGAAGAAGTGTGGAGTAACTGGTTTGTTGAAGTGTATTAGCCTATGGGATCGACATGTAATAGTGTCACACCTCTGGTACATGATGCCAATCAGACTTTACACAACAGGTAGAAGTGATACAAACAAGTGCTGGAGATGTGGGAGAGCAAGACCAAGAATTTTTCACATGTTCTGGGACTGTGAAAGAGCACATACTAAATGAACACAAGCTGTTATAGGCTCATAGCAGGTTATTAGGCTAGTGGCCCTAGAGCCCTTACAAGCCTAGCCATGTTAATACCAAGTTGCCCCAATTGTCCTTGGTTAGATGGACATAATTCACAGAATGAATCTTTGCTCAATACCAGCTACCTCTGTCCATGAGGGACATGGATGCCACCCAGGGGTGAATTTGTGATCTCCCATCTATTTACTATGTTGTGCTTGAATAGGGTCAGTGAGGAGCTCTGCTTTGTGTGAATTAGAAGTTTATTCCAGAGGAGCGGCAATCTCTGGGAGATTTATTTATTTATTTATTTATTTAACATTTGTTAACTGGGAAAGTCTGACTTGGAATGAAGCCAATTTTCAGCGGAGGCCTGGGGAAAAATTCTCCAGATGCATGTCTTTGTAATATTGGAGGAAACCCACATGAACACAGGGAGGACATGCAGACTCCACACAGAAGGAACTCCAGCTGATAATCAAATCGGAGAACCTCTTGTTGTGAGGCGACAAAGCTACTGCTGCACCACTGCACCATCCTTAGAGAGATATATATGTCTCTACAGCATGATCTGTTAATGTCATAAGCTAAGTTACAATCCCTAATAATAATAAAAATAATAATAATAACATTGGCCTTTGCTAAAGTAACACACTGGTAGTGAGACTTTCTTGGTTTCAACTGCAAGATGTCCCTCCTTCATGGACTAGAAAAATACAAGTTTCACTTGTGATATACTCACTGGTTAAAAACATATTAGTAAGGGAATGAAAAACGTTTGCGCATGCACCTGTGTCCGGACTACAGACCGAGATCTGCACTAGGCTTAGGAAAGTGCTAAGATATTGTTGAACCTGAATCAACGTGTTACAGAAGGATGTAAAAAAATCTTTACCTGTTTTTAATATGTATATAGATACTGGGTTTGATTATTTATGCTAAAGATGTTCTAGTACATGTATTGCAATACATTATGTCTGTATGCTTGCGTAGTTTATATCTATAGACCCCGACAGAAAGTAAGTTTCTTTGACTATAGTATGTGCCTTTAGCATTTTTCACTACTTTTAAGCCACACTACAGAAACTGTTTTGGGTGATATGTTTCTGGAGATCTACTTCATATAATCGCATTACAAGAACATTGAAATGTTAAAAATTGAGACCACAACAACGAAAACATATATCAGCGAAAGTTTAAAACACTTTATCCCAAAACATCAAACACATTAATACAACCTACAAGTAGCAAATGTATCCTTCATCACTTTTGCAGGGGGACATCCCCCACACACCCGTCAAATTAAACATACCAACTCCAAGATCGCACTACATTGAAAAAAAGAAAAACAATCTAGCAATTGATAAACAACAACAACCTTACCACTTCTAAAACTAGCATGCCTTAGTTGCAAATTTCTGTTTTAGATTAACTTAAAACTTTAAACTTACACATACCCAAACTTCTCCACACACCACCACCATCTGACGTCAACTCCGCCATAAGTTTTGCCATGATTATTATAAACACAAAGTAACAGCACATCACTAAATCACTTACCCTATCAACGTTTACTGCAAGTTCGATATTCTGCACTATGATCTTCTGAATGTTCGTAGATATGGGTTTTTGTTGTTGTAGTCTCGATGTTTAGCATTTCATGTTCTGGTAATGCAATTATATGAAGCAGATCTTTTTCTGGACATTTTCTCTGCATCATCTATTAATAAAAACATTAGAAAAATGTTATTAATGTCAATGTTTGTCATGATGAAAGATTATCATTTGGTGCACAGTAAATGTCATGTCCTATGACTGCATTATCTCCCTATTCAAAATCACTTGAGTGCTGTCAGCAGACAGTATTGATAAGCACACAGTATCATCACAAACACACTGCTTATCTTCCTGTGTGGCAGTATCAGTAACAGTACACTATCTCCAGTACATACGGTAGTATCAGTAACAGTACGTTCTATCTCCAGTACATACGGTAGTATCAGTAACAGTACGCTCTATCTCCAGTACATACGGTAGTATCAGTAACAGTACGCTCTGTCTCCAGTACATACGGTAGTAACAGTACACTCTATCTCCAGCAGCCCCCCCCCAAAGGTTTGTACATTAAGGCTGACAATTGTAGGAGTGTAGTCTTTTTCACCACACACACACAAAAAAACACATTTAAGCTGCTCTACATATCCTAGAGTCCATTTTATACCATCAAGTTTTGTAACACAAGGTGAATAAGTTGTGGGTCATGTTAATAAGTAATGGGAAAAAGGCATTTCCCATTCACCAATCCATAACATCCTGTCATCAAAAATTTTCTTAATGCTATGAAATGTTTTATATTTAGGCTAAAAATAATGCAAAATTTCTTCTTCAGAAAGACTGTTCCAAACTGCAAACTAACCCATTTTTCTCAAAGTCGTTTAACAGCTGGGAAATGTAGGAATTACAAAGATATAGTCTGTTTTGTTTCAAGCACAGTCATAAATTTATACAGAAACTCAAAAGTCTCAAAGGTTAAGGTGGAGAAATTTTCATCTCCTAAATGAATAAGATAATTGATCATAAAAAAAGGAGTGAAACCTAAAGTTGCAACAACACTGTCCCAGATAAAGTACAGTTGTGTGCTCTTACCATAAATGTAGATGTTCGAGTGTGTTCACTGTTGCAGTCATGACTGTAGGGTTCTTCCTGCCAGCAGCAGTCCTCGATCGGCCAGAATCCCAAAGTCTGGATTGGGCATCAGCTGAGGTCGCTTTTATCCTGACATCAATGCGCCAGGAAGTATAAAGACCTCAGCCGATGCCATTACCCCAGTTTTTCTTGCCCCTGATGTCAGGTGCCTAAAACCTCAGCAGCCAAAATACCTCATAACAGACAATACTCAAAAAACAAAAGAGGGGGTAGGAGGGAGGGTAACTCAGACTGCAACAGTGAACACACTCGAACATCTACATTTATGGTAAGAGTACACAACTGCACTATGTCCTTCGTGGTTCACTGTTGCAGTCATGACTGTAGGGTTGAGTCCTAAAGCTAAGAAAGGGTGGCTGGAGGAGAAACAGGAGCAGCAGCCACAAAACTGCAAAACCGGCCCTAGATTTAGAATAGAGAGGGAGGTTGTAATGCTTAGAAAAAGTATGCACAGAACTCCAAGTAGCAACTTCTAAAATATCCTTGGTGGGAACCCCACAAAGAAAGGCTGCTGAAGTAGCAGTAGCCTGGGTAGAATGAGTCCTAATATTAACAGGAACTGGATTTCCATGAAGAGTAACGGAACTTGATGCAGTGGGCAATCCACTTAGAAATAGTTTGCTTAGTGATTGCTTTCCCTAGAACAGTAGGAGCATAAGTGACAAACAATTGGTCAGATTTCCTGAATATCTTGGTCCTGTCCAGGTATAAACTAAGCTGCCTGTGCACGTCCAAAGAGTGCAAAAGACTTTCTTCCTCACTTTGAGGATTAGGATAAAAAGTAGGTAAATGAATGGTCTGATTCAAGGCCACTGCCGAAACCACCTTAGGCATAAAGGTGGGATTAGTCCTTAGGGAAACCCTGTCCTGATGAAAAATAATGAAGGGTTCCACAGCCATGAGTGCTTGCAGTTCCGAAATTCTTCTAGCAGAGGTTATAGCTAAAAGAAAAGCAGTTTTCCAAGACAAAAATTTTAAATCCGTGGAAGCTGCAGGTTCAAAAGGAAGAAAAGCATATACTGAGAGGTGTTTCCAACTGAATGAGAGGGCATCCACTTGCCATGCTAGTTTGTGGTAGGTCCTGGTGCAGAATGTTGGAAGTTGATGATTCTGAGGGGATGCAAAAAGATCTATGTTTGGACATCCCCATGCCTGTACTATCATCCTGAATATCTGAACATCCAACATCCATTCGTGTGGATCCGAAAGTGTCCTGCTCAATGTGTCTGCCAGAGTGTTGTCTTTTCCTGGCAGGAATTGTGCCTGTAAGTGGACTCTGCAGGTCAGTGCAGTGTACCACAGAGCCATGGCTAACCTGCACAGGGGATAAGAGTGAGAGCCCCCCTGCTTATTTATGTACCACATCACTGTAGTGTTGTCTGTCTTTATCAACAATTGCCCTGGTAGAAGAAAGTCCCTGAAGACTATCAAAGCATTCTGTACAGCAAGCATCTCCTTCAAATTTATGTGCAGGTGAATTTGCTCCTTTGTCCAAACACCCTGAAGACATCTCCCATGCATGTGGGCTCCCCAGGCATAATCTGAAGCATCCGTTGTCAGAACATGGTTGGTTGGTGGAGGACAAAAAGGCCTCCTCTTGTTCTGGAGACAGGCTTTGGCCCACCAAAGAAACTCTTGATGTAGAAAAGGTAAAATCGTGATCACTGTTTCCAAACTGTGGTAATGCTGAGACCACACACTATTGAGGTACCACTGTAGTTTCCTCATATGCAGTCTTGCATATGGTATTAGGAGAATGCAGGAAGCCATGTAACCTAAAGCCTGCAGAACCTTTCTTGCAGTCAGCTGTTTCATTGAAGCCAGGTGTTGGAAAGAAGAAGCCAGTTGCACTTTTTTGTCTGGTGTCAAGGAAGCCATCTGGGTTGTAGTACTCAGAAGAGCACCCAGGAAAGTAATTTGTTGTGTCGGCACCAGATTTGACTTCTTTAGATTCACTGTGAATCCGAGGTACTGTAGAAGATGCTGCACAAAAGCTAGATGCTGAAGTAGAGTGTCTTTGTCGTCCGCTTGATTAAGACAGTCGTCCAGATAAGGGTATATTTGAATCCCCTTCTGTCTGCAAAATGCCATTACTGGTGCCAGACACTTTGTAAAGACCCTGGGTGCAGTAGATAAGCCAAAGGGCAGCACAGAGAACTGGTAATGCTTCGAGCCCACTTTGAATCTCAGATACCTTCTTCACTCTCGCCTTATAGGAATATACAGGTAAGCTTCCTTTAAGTCCAGAGTCACCATCCAAGCATTCTTGCCCAACATAGGCAGCAGCTGCTGCAGAGTGAGCATCTTGAATTTTGGTACATCTAGGAAGGTGTTTAGTACGGAAAGGTCCAGGATTGGTCTCCACGAATGTTCCTTCCTGGGAACCAGGAAAAGTCTTGAATAAAAATCATGCCCTATTTCTAAATTTGGTACCAATTCTATGGCCCTCATAGCTAAGAGGGACTGAACCTGCAGTTGTGCCTCTGCCCATTGATGATTCAGCAGATCTGACCAACCGTTCGGTCTTGGCAAGGTGTGGAAATGAAATCTGTAACCTCTTGAGACTATGTCCAGAACCCATTTGTCCCTGGTTATGCGGCCCCAAATTTGATAAAAAAGAGAAATCTTTCCTCCCAAAGGTGCTTCCAGGAGAGGAGCCCCTGGAACCAGAAAGGGAGAGTCATAAAGACTGTAGGGTTGAGACTTATCTTCACCACCTTTGGGAGAGGGGGCAGGCCACTGCCTATTCCTAAAAAGGGTTTGTGCCTGTCCCCTACCTCTGGAATGCCTGAATCTGCTTCTCTGAGGCCCATCCGAGCTCGGAAAGAACCAAGGTTTAGCTGGCCAGTGCCTGCTAAATCTAGGAGGTTGCACCTGTAGAAAATCCTTAACCGTCTGCATAGATTTGGCTTTGTCCTCCATTTTCTTTAATACCTCTTCAGCTTTGGCCCCAAACAAAACATCGTGCTGCAAAGGGGCATCCAAAAGTTTGGCTTTAACCTGATCCGGCAAGCTTTGTTCCTTTTACCAAGCATGTCTTCTAATAACTGTGCCAGTTGTCACAGCCCTACAAGAAGCTTCCAAAGAATCAAAACCACAATGCAGGGTATGTTTACCCACTTGTTCAATAGCATGCAATAAATCCTGTAACTCCTTGTCATCCGCACCAATAGAAACAGCTGACATCTTTTGTTTAAATACAGACAAAAGGTATTGCTGATACTTTAGCATATGAAATTGACAGTTCAAAGCTCTAATAGAAAATGTAGCAGAAGTATAAACTTTTTTACCCCATCTTTCCAAAGCCCTAGACGCTCAGTCAGAGGCAATAGAATGTTTAGCAGAGGCCGCCTTAACACCCTTAGGGCCCTGAGAAATTGTTTCCAGATCAGGTGAAAGATTCTTAAAAAGAAACTTGTGAGAATCTGGAACCCTATAATACCTATCCGGTTTGAGGGGGAAAAGAATCAGGAGAGAGGGAAGCTTCTGAAAAAACATCATCTACAATGTCCAATACAGGAGGAATAGCAAGAGGCTTATGCTGAGGGAGAAGAAGAAAATCCCTAAGCCTTTTCTTGGTTTCAGAGAATTCCTGCCCTTCCCAGTGAAAATGCTCCCTCATATCATGCAAAGTTTCACTAAAAGAATAATCCTCAGGAGGAGAGGCTGAAGGAAAGGAATCTTCAGCATCAGAATCCTCTTAAGGAGGAAAGGAACAATCGTGCTCAAGGGAAGAAGCAGAAGAAACAGAAATTTGGTCTGAAGAATCATAATCGGACTGTAATCTAGGCTTTTTGTCAGGATGGGGATGAGAACCCCTGATCATAGATAACAAATCTTCAGCCATCCTAAGCATCTGCCTTTGAGGCCTAGGACCCTGATCAAAAGGTGTCTGTGCTTGCCATTTCTTTTTAGCTGGAGCTGTAGTCAATGTCTTAGAATGCAAAACTGAATCCATATATACATGAAGGCCTGAAAACTCCCTCAGAAGCCGGTACCTGCCTACCGGCTCCAGACCCAACTGAGGGAGTAATATCCGAAGGTCCATTCCCTGGCAATTCTGTAGGCCCCATCAGCTCCACACCGGAGTTGGTACAGGCAGTTGGTTCAAAAGAGGCGATGACAGGGGCTGCAAAGGCACCTCACTGACGACTGAAGAACCAGCAACTGGCAATAACTGAGTAATATCCTCTGCTTTGGACTTCGGAGGCCTGTCTTTATCTTTGCGCCTCTTACACACACACCAGAAGCCGGAAAAGAATCCGAAGACATATAATTAAACCTTTTACCAAAATAGTAGAAGGCAAAGTTGTACCTACACCTAATAGTATGCTGATTAAATCTAGCACAAAACCCACAATTAGCAACGTCGTGGTCAGGCCCCACGCAGGGAATACAATAAGAGTGAAAATCCCTATGAGGTATTTGTTTCCCACAAGAAATACAATTATTAACTTTTTCTGACATCTGACTGGAGCAAGAAAAAGACCCCCCCAACGGTGTACTTATCTTAAAAAATGAAAAATCCTGGAAGTAAATCCAAAAACAGACAGGAGTAGGCTGACCAGCATCAGCGAACTGCTCAGGGCACAGCGCGGCAAGAAAGACTGGGGTAAAGGCGTCGGCTGAGGTCTTTATACTTCCTGGCGCATTGACGTCAGGATAAAAGCGACCTCAGCTGATGCCCAATCCAGACTTTGGGATTCTGGCTGATCGTGGGCTGCTGCTGGCAGGAAGAACCCTACAGTCATGACTGCAACAGTGAACCACGAAGGACATCACACCTGTTAATAATATAGTCATTCTATTTCACATAGAGTGCTCCCTCACCTAAGACAGCAACATAACTTTTTCCTGATTCTTGGCCTATAATCAGTAAGGAGGTTGGTTTAACATGCTGGTTACCACTGACTGCCATTTCCTGTATAGTAAAAGTTGTTGGTGCCCTCTTCTGGCTTGGAGTGGTAAGTTCTTCCTCAGTACTCTGGAAGGTACTGTTTATATGTCAGTGTAAGATAGTGTAGTAGTGTCACTTGGTTCATTCTCAGACATCATAGTGTGAAGTGTAGTGTCTTCCAAATCACAGCCAGACAAATTAATAATTTGTATTATTAAAACAACAAAGACTATCAGTGAGTCCCAGCTCTACCTTCAATCCAATTTAAATTTATTTTGAATCCTTCCTTCTCTGGCCTAACAGCCCAACAAGAGTAAAACAAACAAAAAAATAAAACAACACTTGCAATATTATAAAAAAAGCAAGTAATCAATCAACATAAATGTGGATGTAAAGTCCCAAATTTCATAATCAAAAATTCTTTTTTTGTCTTAACATTTTTTTTTTTTTCATCATTCATAAATATAATAATATAATGGAAGATGTTCCATACTTTATTTTTTTTTATATTTTTCCATGGTACTGAATTAAATGCTCAGCAACTCACTAGTACTTTATTTTATTTTTTTTCTCTAACATGTTCTTTTATCCTCTTCCTGCCTATCTTTTTTTTTTCTCCTCAATATAGTATTTGTTAATACAAAACAAAATATACTAATACACAACACCTTGCTCATACATGTATATTTATTTGCCTTTGTAAAAAAATTTTTTTTATTTTATTCACTTCATTTATGTTTATGTTACATTTACATATTTTTCATTTCCACAGAATGTTCCCAAATTCAACACAACATTTATTTCATTAGTACAAGGCTTTTTTATGTGTATAAGTGTAGTATAAAGTCTCCTATATCTATTCTTTCTATATGATGTCATTTTTTTTTTGATTATATATCTTTATATCTATTTTTTTTATTAAAATTCCAATTTTCCATAATTTTTTATTAATCATCACTTTGAAGTTAAAATGTAACAAAAAAAAACATCCCATCTTTATTGCTACTTTCATAGTTGTCTCTTATAGTTATAGTGCTCTTTACTAAAGCTTCTGTTTAAAAGCTTTCTATTTTATATTTTTATTACTAGCTACCTTATAATACATAAATTGAAGCTTTCTCAGGCCACTTTATAGCCCTATCAGCATCTTTCAATATCAGAATTCCTTCTTTTATTCTCAAAAACTAGGGCAATTTGGCATTCATGGGGTGGAGGTGGCAACTATCTCCCCATTCTTCAGCTGATCCACATTTTTTTCTATGAATACTAGTATATATGATGAATTATTATTAATATTAATAAATTAAAAATTAATAATTTGTGTCTGACTAGTTAGTGACTCAGATAAATTCAGAGATAATGAAGAAACCATTTCTCTATATTACATTGTCATTTTCTCCTTCCTGTATTTGGAAAAAAACACATTCCGATTCTTTACTCCCAACAGTTTCCTCTACCTGCCCCTTCATGTTGCCTCCTTCCTTGCAGCTGCTGTCTGGCTCTGCCCACAGGAAAAGAGTAAAGGAAGCTCCCTGGTGTCCTGGCCAAATTTCCTCTAGCAATATAAGTGCCACCTCATGTTTCCTCTGAAAACAGGCTGCTAGCCTAGTGGGACTAACCCAGTCAACAAAGGAAAAATAAGAGAGAGACAAGATTTCTTAACAACATTTGCAAATGACTGCAAACTGGGGTTGCTATTAAGTCACCCTCTGACACACAAATCCTTAAGAATGAACTCTTTATAGTAAATTTTCTCATATTAAAAATGAACTCAAACTAAATGCTAAAAAGTATAGTATCATCCTTTTTCCTAGACAACCTCCTGTCTTCATGTTGTATACACAACACTGCAAAATGGAAATGCAGATAGGGACCTAGGAAATTAGGTTGATAATTCCCTGTTTTTTTGCCATTATGTGACAAAGATCTTCAGGAAATCCTTTTATTTAGCGTAGCGAGTTGCCAAAGCATGAACAAAAAAAATGACTGACTTTAACAACTGGCTTGGCTTCTGGTGTCATATGAAGGAGGTACAACATATATCTGCCTGTGAGGACATGATATTCAGTCCCAACAGCTTTGTCAGCAATGGCATGCACCTGTCCCCTGAAGGCTTTCATATATTGGCAAAAACCTTATCCACCCCATTGTGCCTTTTTTAGGTAAACTCAGTCTACAAAAGCTTCCAGCGTAGCAGAGCAACATTCTGAATGCATGAAGATATTGCTGCTCAACGAGTGCATCAATGTGTGTAACATCAAGGAGACCTGGTTAAAGGATACTGACAGCACCCCGGGAGTGCAGGGTTTAAACACCTACCACAGACCTGGTTACAGGATACTGACAGCACCCCGGGAGTGCAGGGTTTAAACACCTACCACAGACCTGGTTAAAGGATACTGACAGCACCCCGTGAGTGCAGGGTTTAAACACCTACCACAGACCTGGTTAAAGGATATTGACAGCTCCTCATGAGTGCAGGGTTTAAACACCTACCACAGACCTGGTTAAAGGATACTGACAGCACCCCGTGAGTGCAGGGTTTAAACACCTACCACAGACCTGGTTAAAGGATACTGACAGCACCCCATGAGTGCAGGGTTTAAACACCTACCACAGACCTGGTTAAAGGATACTGACAGCACCCCGTGAGTGCAGGGTTTAAACACCTACCACAGACCTGGTTAAAGGATACTGACAGCACCCCATGAGGGCAGGGTTTAAACACCTACCACAGACCTGGTTAAAGGATACTGACAGCACCCCATGAGTGCAGGGTTTACATGCCTACCACAGACCTGGTTAAAGGATACTGACAGCTCCCCATGAGTGCAGGGTTTAAACACCTACCACATGGTTAAACCCACTGCAATGGGTGAAGGCACTAAAGGCAGTGGTGTCTCTATACTCGTAAAATGGAATTACACCTCCAGACTTGTTAAGCAGGATAATGACCTGGAGCTCCTTCATGTTCAAATTACCTTTAACAAAACCCCATATCACACTGCAACCAATTATAGGACCCCCTCCATGTTCCCATGGCCTGTGACTCCAACCTATGTAATATGAAACCCTAAGTATTCAGCCAAACACTATTCTCTCTCTGGGAGACTTCAACCACCTTTCCATTACCTGAGAAACCTATACATCTCCAATAATGAATGCCCAGAGATTTCAGGACTTCACAAATAGAACCCCACTGGACCAGCTAGTCTATACCCCAAAGAGGGGAGATAAACTCCTAGACTTGATTCTTACCAGTACAGAGCAGCTCTATTCCCCTCCAGCTGTAACATCCTCCCTAGTCAATTCAGAGCACAAATCAGTCATATCTACCATAAAATTGAATCTGGAAACATCCTTCAATAACTTGTTATTCAGAGCTTATGCTAAAGTAATGCTATTAAACCTGAGTGCTGAAATGGCAAAATTCAGCTTTTCCTTCCACCCTGAGAGCCCTTCTTCAAATGCAGAATCCTTCACCTCCAGATTTTTTGAGCATATAAATAACTGCATAGAAGCACCTGTCCTGCTCCGAAATAAATAAACCATCAAGTTCAATAATAAACCCTTATAGTGGAAAACTAATATAAATAGAGTCTATAATAAAAGGAAAATGCTCTTTGCATATAAAAACTAGTCTAACTCTGCAAATGCCAGAAATGCTGTTACCAAGGCTAACACAGAACTTCAGACTCTGATTAAATCAAGCAAAGCAAGATAATAGGTAAAAATAACCATTCAAGCAAAGGACAATCATAGCAACTGTTTAACTATGTCAGAAACCTTGACAATAATGTTTAAAAATTACACTGAGCTAATAGTAAAAACATAATGTATTCTATGCCTAAAGATATAAAAACTCTACTAGCGAATACATTTAACTAACTTCATCCCTCCTCTCCCCCTCTTACCTTGACCTCTTAGCTTCCACACCTCCCCCTCAAATCTCCCATGAACAAGTTCTCAAGGCACTATCCAAGACCTAGAGCACTGCTTCTATGGGGCTGGATAACATACCAGGATGCCTGTTGGTCAGGATGAAACATGACCCTACAGAAGCCTTTCAGTACTAGCCTCCAAATATGGTTTGTACCAAATGAACGGAGGACTGTCATTCACAAAGATGGGGCATCAACCGACCCAGACAACTAATGACCTATAATACCTCTCAACTGTCCAGATTTTCAAAGAATGTCCAGATTTTTTACACAGGTTTGTTCCTCATAAAACGTACAGTTTTCTGTCAAATCACTGGGATGATCTCAGGTAAATAATGACATACATTTGAGTTTTCTAAGTTTATAAGTGCAATATTTAAAATATGTCCCTATTTTGGGGCCTTTGTCCCCACATTTTTTTGGGCTTTGTCCAGATTTCTTGCAATACAAGGTTGAGAGGTATTAGCCTGACCAATCTCATCTGTAAGGCTGATTCATGTCCAGCAAACAAGTCATCCTCTGACCCATTACTGATAGGCGGTATCCTAATAACCAATCTAGGGACCCAAACCTCTTCTGTAACATTAGGAGTACACTTCTGAGAGATGGCTATATGTGACAGAGGATACCACTACTCTGGAACAGACTCCCCATCCACATAAAACAAAGCTCATCCTTGTCCACACTGAAGTGTAGCTTGGATCAGTGGATAGGAAATAAGAAATT
Source organism: Protopterus annectens (assembly GCF_019279795.1). NCBI lineage: Eukaryota > Metazoa > Chordata > Ceratodontiformes > Protopteridae > Protopterus > Protopterus annectens. Next base: position 420,753,611 of record NC_056743.1, on the reverse strand, counting down.
TACCCCAGGACTGCCCCAGTACTACTAATGGACAGAGCTTTAACCCATGCATGGGCCCGCTCTTAATATCTATGGTATGATCCTAGTAATTACACTAGAGTAATATATAAGTATATATCTTGGAACAGATAAAGGGAATCTTAACACCAAACACAATAGCCTAATTTAAGCACCAAATAAGATAATTGGCTAGGCTTAAAATGGCCTTTAAGAGCAGCTAACCTAGTACTAACTTATGAACCTATGAGTCTATAAAGAGGATTACTTTGGATTTAATAAACAAAGACATAGACAACCTACAAACTATTGACCGTAGTTATTGTTTTTTATATTTATTTAATAATTATCATTATTATATATTTTTATTCATTAATATACTAGTTTCAGTGTAAATTAAATACATGGCTGAATAAAAAGGAGGGCATTTCAAATTTATTATTTATAACACATCAAATATTTATTTATTTTTATTTTATTTTACATTTGTTGACCGGGCTAGTCCAGCTGGATATATGTCCATTTTCAGTGGAGGCCCGGGGAGAAAAGCTCCAACGAAATTATGCATTATATTTATTTATAAACCTGTTTTTTAAAAAACAAAATAACTTATTTTTATTTATTTTTTACAATTGCATAATAAAGAATTTTTCTTCTTTTTTTACATATACACCTATATAAAGAAAACCAGATCACATGTTCAAGCACTGTTGCACTTTATATTAGCTTTTCAATGTTTTGCAGTTTAAACAAGGAAACAGTATATTTAAAGAAAAGATTTTTTAACCTTCAGAGTTGGTTTCAACAATTGTAATCAATTGAATAATTATTTGTAAATTAGATAATTGTTTTTAATGTGTATAAAAACAGGAGGCACCACTGGTTCATTATCTGATGAAGTCTGCTTTGGGCAGACGAAAGCGCTCATTTCGTTGAATTTTACTGTGAGAGTTGGAAAATAAAAGAATTGATTTATCTGTCGATGGTACGGAACTTTTTGTTTTTTTGTTTTATTGACCGTAGTTAGTTCAGTTTTGTCAAAAGCTAATCCTGCCTACTCAACCTGGATGACGTCTTTGAGAAAGTCCCCGAAGCAATGGATGAGGAGAAAATCTGTTCACTCTGGTTATCTGGACCTTGCAAAGATATTTGACACCATCCCCCATTCAGGCATAGTTAATAAACTCATTCAGCTAAATATAAATACCTATGTAACTCATTGGATTTCAGACTAACTCACAAACAGATCCCAAGAAATTAGGGTGGGTGATTCTACCTCCACCAAGAGATCAGTCATTAGCTGAGAACCCCAGGGCTTGGTCCTTTGGCTACTCCTTTTTGACATCTACTTCTCAGAGAACATGGTAAAAGTTGAGGGTTTATGGATGACAAAGTTTGCTGATGACTGTAAACTAGGTCCCATCATAAACTCTCCAGAAGATACCAAGATGCTTTAGAAAGACCTGTCACAAACAAATAGCTGGTGTCAAAACCATGACTTAAAACTAAGCACCAAGTCATAATTGTATCATTCAAGCAAACAAGATGTCTCCTGCAACTATCACATTGACAACACACTCCCCTGAAAACTGACCAGTAGTGAGAGACCTGGAAACATTTGTAGACAATGATCTGTCATTCAACTACCATATGTCGACTAGCGTTAGGAAGTCCCTCTTTATAGCACAGCTTATTAGCAAAGCTATGGTATCCAAATCTAAAGAGGTGATTATTTCACTGTACATTGCATTCATTAGCCTAGTCATTGAATATAATGCCCCATTCTGCATGTACCTGTAGAATCACCTGACTCAACTTCAGCAACTATGAAAATCACGGGACTACATCACAGACGCTACAGCGACTACCTCGAAGCTCTGGCCCTCTTCTCAGTGTCATACAGGCTGCTAACAGGAGATTTCTGCCTCACAAACAGAGCCTTTACAATTCAATCATGACAGAAACACTTGCTCTAAAGACCACAATCTCCACGCATACTTAAATAAAACATGCTGGAGGGATAGATGTATTTCACATTGACTAATACTTTTCTGAAACTGCCTTTCTGTCCATGTGAAGTTATGAACATGACTTGCTTTATTCAAGCTCTCCCTGGATGCATGGATGGGAAATCATAAGTTCATCTGTGGTTTGGCATGTCTATGCCTTATGGGCAAGTGGAACATGTGAATACCTGCTCCAGGGTTATGATTATTCAGATTTACTACACAAAGGGTTTTCACACAATACTAAAGGAATATCTCATCTGATGTTATACAAGGCTTCTGAAAAATACAGAGAACTTGCCACTAAACTGCTAAGGCTAGAAACTCAGTGGGAGTGCATGGATGGGCTGCCAAAGATCCTCACGGATCAATGGCCTAGTAAATACTTATGAACCTAAAGGAATACTATGAATGTCTACAAAGGTAATCACTCCCTTATACTCAGCACTGATCAGACCGGTTATCAAGTAAAGTGCTGCCTTCAGCTTCTATCTCACTAAATATATTAAACAATTGGAAAGACCCCCAAAGCTTCCTTACCTGAAAAATTACAAGTCTAAAGTCCCCAAACTTTCAAGAGAGGCTCGAACATCTTTGCCTTTATTCAGAGTCTTACAGATGTTTGAGGGGAGATCTTTGTTTCACTTAACATAACAATAGAGACCCAGTTGTCCTGTAGATCCTTTATCTCTGCAAGTCCAATAACTCCACCAGTCTTAGAACTAGGGATATAAATTTTCACCAACTGGTAAGTACATCATGGTGGAGGAACTGGTCTATAACTATGTGCCTCACAAACATCTGGAACAAACTTTGGGTCTATATTAAAAGAACAAACATTTACTTACCCAAATACCTAAACGCCGACACATCTTCATTGAACCGCGAAAACATAGATAGTCCAGAAGTGCGAAATCAGAAACGTCGAATTGTCATGGTTGGCCCTTCTGTGGTATAGCTCTGCAAGGTAAGTGTGCGATAGCTACGGACCTTAGGGTTAGGGTGTGGGTTAAGGTAAGTACATAGATGGTAATGTATGTTAGATTTAGTGTAGGGTTAGAAGTAGGGTTTTGTTAAGTGTATGTGTGTGGATTATTTAGTTTGAGTATAGCTTTTTAAGGTAAGTGTGCAATGGTGGTATATGCAAGATTTAGTGTAAGGCTAGAAGTAGGGTTTAGTTTAGGGTTAGAAGTATGGTTTTGGTTAGTGTATGTATGTGGTTTATTTAGTTTGTTTGTGTAGGTAGTATGTAGAGGGTGGTGGGGTGGGACAACTATGATGGTTTGACTTTTTGAATTTCGCGGTTTAGGGCATTTGGTGTATTTGCGGTTCGCGGAATATGTGTCGGCGTTTAGGTATTCGAGTAAGTAAATGTTTGTGCTTATAATATAGACCCCAAACTTTCCCTGCATGTTCAGCAGTATGACAATATGATTATCCACAAATTGTCTCTGGGATCGACTGGTATGGCTCACCCAGAGAAAGAAGGTGCTGCCTGAGGGAGGGTACTGGCAAGGCTTAAATGGTCATAAGATTTGGTAACCTTGGAATATTTCTGAGTCTATGAATTTGGATGTTAGACATCTACCCATCAACAACTGTGTCAGAGATGGCCCCATGGCCTACAAAGGCATATTTCTTTATTTGAAAACAGATAAAAATCTGAAGATGCAAAATTGTCATATTGTTAATGAGATTTTCATTGTTTGAGCCATTCATTCCACTTAGCTATAACTTTGAAGATAGCTAGGACTTGAAATAACATGTGTAAACTCCCATCCATCCACAAAATGCATGGCTTAGACTCCAAGGATCACTTTTGAATATGATGTCATTAAGAATTTCACATCTAGCGCAGACTGACCTCGGTATTGCAACAACACTTTGATTTGTGGGATTGTGTACAACCTCTGGAAATTCTGAACAGCAGTCTACACATAATGTGCATCTTTATACTGAAATAAGTTATTCTCCATTTTCCTCCAAAGTAAGTACTGAATGTATATAGTATAATTCCCTCTTTATGATATTGGTTTCTGATTGTGCTACACATTTCACATTTCTGCACTATTGTCTATTTGTCAGCCATGATAAGCCAATGCAGGTCATCACACGCCCTTTCTTTACACATGTTTATGTCTAGATATGACTCAAGAATTTGGTTTGACATGTTTTCGTGCAGTTTGGTAGACATTATAACTTTGCCACCTTGTGTAGTAAGCCTTGAATAATAGACAGCTTGACTCTTGGGAAAATACTGTAATAAATATTGGATGTGATGAATAAGGATTATCTAGCAATCCCAAAATAAACATACTACACAGAAAATGCGGTTAGAAATCTTCCTTTGTACATATTTTCAAGATTTTCTATTTTTTCAACATGCTTAAATAATTGAGAAACAATCCACAGGACTTCTAGATTTTTCTAAAATAATTTTTCCTAACATTTATGGAGATGGTATCAGAAATATACATTAGTTTGGCAGTTAAGTAATAAACTTGCAGAACATATTTTAAAGAATTGCAACATCCTATGGAGTCTCACAATTAACTTGTGTAAAGATTTGTTCAATAAGCTCTAATCAGCTAAATAAGCTGTTAGTGAACTTTTGGCAATCAAAAATGATGGCTAACAACGCCTTTTCTGTTTGAACGCAGTCTGCTTAACTATAAGTTACAGCTTTTTTGATACGTTAATGGTCTCCCTTACCTCAATAACATTGCACTCAGAACTTGTTGGCTAGCTTCAGTCTACAGAACAGTTATATAATTTATATACATATTCACCACGTGTTAGCATTTCAAAGTTGTTCTGTTGTTCCACTGACTGAAATAATGCCACAAAATGCTTTAATAACATAATGACTGGTACTGTTATATATGGCATATTAGGGATGAACTTGAAAAGATAATCCACCACACCTAGGAAATGCCAAAGAGATCATTTATTCTGAGAACTTTGTATATTTATATTTGCTTGGTCAGCACTGGGGTTAAGGCATTCTGAAGTCAGTATATATCCCTTGTTCTTTTTAGATGTTGGTAGACCTGAAATTTACTTTTGTTTAGTTTCAAGTCTCTTTGCCTTTATTTGTCTAATAGTTTCACCAACTATAGGGTGTGATGCTGTTTGGTACTCCCGCAGTCTACAATATCATTTATGTTGCCTACACCATCTAGAACTTCAGCTTTCCTGCTTTAATTCTGTATAATACATCTGGAGCTAAAGAAACTCCATGTGGTAACCTCAGAATTTTTTATTTACCATGAGAAATATTGAATTTGTATACCTGTGAACTAGTTTCATCTAGATTAATTTCCCAAAACTATTAATTAGTATCAAGTACAGAGAAGTACTTAACATTAGTCATGGATGCAACTACTTCAGTTCATAGCTGTCAACCTTCCATCTCCAAAATGAGGAACACTCGCCTTCATAATGTGGAACAAATGGGCAAAATGTGGAACACATACTAATGGCTAACTAACAACTTCAACTAGGAAGGTCATAGGATGGTTAAAAATATGCTGGTTTTACTTATAAAGAAGATCCTTTAATGAGTTAATATGATTAATTTCTATTTACCATGGATTGCACTTAAAAAATTCCTAACACTGAATGCGCGACAGACTCTTTCAATGTGGAACTTTGAGGAACTTCGAGGAACATGAACTTTTTAAGACCCCAAATGAGATACGTTCCTCGTAATGAGGTACACTTGAGAGGTATGCTTCAGTTGTCTGAAGCAAATAATGTTCCATTTGATCTATTTCTCTAAACCTTGAGTGTCTATATATGTTTTCAGTCTACCACACTTCAAAACTGCTACCATGCTATTTAAAAATTCATTCAGTTTATTTTGCTTAACTGTGAATTCTAGGGTTTCCATTCACTTTAATTATTGTTCATTTCTAGCTTTGATTGTAAGTGGAACTCTTCTAAGAGAATGAATTACTGGTACTGTCTGACAGGAAATCTTAATGTGTTATTCTCCTTGCAGAAAACCTAAGCCTTTATACAATCAGAATTCTTCTGCAAATGCCTCCAGTACTTTGCAAAATGCCTCCAGTACTTTGAAATTTTGTTTCTCAACTTGCGGTGATGAATTTTCTAGCCATATCCTCATTTCTATTAAGAACATGCATCTTTGCCGTGACAGCATGTAGTTAAGCATATGATGACAGATGACTCCATCTGTGAAATATAGTCTGTGGTGATGTAAGGGCATATGAGATATCTTTGCAAATAGACTTTGCAACAACGCAGATCTTCTGAATATCTGATTTACTGCTTTAACTATTGGCTTTGCTTCTGTTACAATTTATGCCACTTAGTACATACACAGCATGAATTTTATTAATCATACCAAGTGTCTCACAAATACTGCAGCCCAAAATGTTTTGTTGCTCCAACTGACTTTCCAAGAGCATTACTTGGAAAATTAATCTGTATCTTTTCACATGTAATCACAGTCCAGCCAAATCTTTCCCAAAGGTATCTGTGCACAGCATACATCAAAATACATTTATGGGGAGCTGTACATGTTATTTAGTTAGATTCAAAACCCGAAATGTAAATTCAGACAGGATATTGCATGCAGTCCTATATAAAATTTAAGAACACTCACATGCTCTTCTTAATCATCCATTTTCGCCAGTGTTTCTTACTATTACTGGCTACAGTATGAAATGAATGCATAGTATCATTTCTGCTGCATCTGATTGCATTGGGATAGTCTGCATGCAGTTCAGTTCTACTCATGAACATTTCCACTTTTTCTACTCATCTACCTCTCTTACAAATGTAGGGTGTTATTTCAGTTTTGTCAGACTTGTGCAAGAAGCTCACAGACTCTATATGATAATTTGCTAATGAAGAAACAAACACAAAAGACAGAACCTTCCAAGTCCATAAAAATGTCTCATCCTGTACTGCTGATAAACTTAATACAAATTTACCATGCGGGGGCTGTGCTAGTTCCTCTTCTTTTCTCTCGCTTTGTTAATGATCTCTCCCTAGAATTACCAAATGTTGAGTGAATAATTTATGTAGATGATATGCTGTTCCTGTAGTCCAGTACTATCCACTTTGACCTGCATTATGGCCTTCCCTTAATCAAGAATCTACCCACTATTCCTCTTATTTTCTTAACAGATCTTAATAGGAACATAATACCTAATGTCACTAAACAGAGATACTAGATCTAATACTCAACCCTACCCTGTCCTTTACCAGGCATACAGATTTTGTAACTATTAAAGTCCTTGTTCAACTAAAACTATGTTACAAGATCATGCACCTCATTTTACCCACTGCTCACAAGGTCACTGCTAAAAATATTTTAATACCCAAACTTGAATATGGCTTTCTTTTTTTTATAATGCATTCAGCCCACAATACTAATAGAATACAGACTGCTGAGAATAAAATCTGCAGATTCATTCTATTAGCAGATCACCAAATGCACCATAGCAGTTTGCTAAAAAAAATCTCAATGGCTTTTAGTGCCTCATAGGGCCACTTTTCTTGTAAGTATTCTAATTTACAAGGTGCTAAAACATGGTCACTGTCCCTACCCACCCAAAGAGTGAAAAAACCTTTACAAGACAACCTTTTTGTACTCAGAAGTACACAGGACAACAATGTCTCTCTAGCATGCCCTCCATTTGAAAGTGCTGTAGATAAGAGAGCCTTCTCTAGGCTGGGACTTGTTACCTGGAATCACCTGCCTACTGAAATCAAAAATCTAGAAACCATTAAAGGCTTCAGAGATGCACTTAAAGAGCATCTCTTTACTGAATCTACCTGTAACCATACTTCTCAACAGTACAGATTTTCACAGAATTTCCAGATTTTTGCCTCATATTTTTGGTCTGTTTCTCATAAAATTGCAGCTTTCTGGCAAATCATTTGCAAATCGTAGAAAGTTGAAGTCAACAAATAAAGACAGACATTTGAGTATCAGACTTCATTCCCTTAAGAAAATTCATGCTAATGCAATACCTGTTATTCTATCAACTTTCTAAGTTTGTAAAGGCAATATGAATGTGTCTCAATTTTTGGGTGTTTGTCCCTCATTATTTATGGCATTGTCCACATTTCTTGCTCCAAGAAGTTGAGAGGTATGCCTGCAACTGCTGGCACAACAATGATTAGGTAATGTACCATCTCATATCATGAAAGATAAAATACATTTAATAAACTTTGCTCAGCCTCTTAATGTGGCAAGTTATACATAAATATTTCACATGTATATAGGCATTAATTATATGTATGGCTGCACTCTATTTTATGTATATCTTAGCTTGCATTTTATACATATTCTCTCTTTCCCAATGCAGTCTGACTGGATCTTTTAATTTCTTATCCTGTCTGCATCCAATCTCATCATTATGTTCTGAATGTTGCTATGTACTCATTTTGTATATAATGTTGTTGACTGAAAGACCTTGATGTACCTTCTGCTGTTTGAGCTGTGGTTGTGGCTGAAAAGGGTCAACAGACCAGTCCACTTACCTGTGTACAAATAGCAAATAAATAATAATAATAGTCTGCTGCTGACCTGATATTTAAATTCCACAAACAGTTCAATGCCTTAGCAAGGGATCATACTTGATAAACTTCACAGGACTTTGCTGTCACGGGCTTTTATGAGAGCTGAGGACTTGCTTCTTTGAAGTGGACAGGCAGAATTGAGGACTTGCATCTTTGAAGGCAGAACTGAAGGATGCTGCAGGACGAACTTCTTTGAAAGGTAGGGTGGGTGTGTGTGTGTCTTTTGAAGGCAGAACTGAAGATTTTGCAGGACGAACATCTTTGAAAGGTAGGGTGTGTGTGTATGTGTGTGTGTGTGTGTGTGTGTGTGTGTGTGTGTGTGTGTGTGTGTGTGTGTGTGTGTGTGTGCATCTGTGTGTGTGTCTGTGTGTTTTGCATATAAATGCAGAGTTGTGTGTATGTGTGTCTGTCAGTCTGTCTGTGTGTTTTGCGTATGGGTGCACAGCTGTATTTATATATGTGTGTGCACTTGTGTGCGTGTGTACCTCTGCATATTTGTCAATACATGTGCCAGCAAATACACAAGTTCTTATAGAGTGCATTCATTGCATCATCACTGTTGAATGGTGACTGACCTGCTCAAGTGTTTGATATGAATTTCTGGAAGGGGTGGGGACTGACAAAAGCTGAGTGTATTTGATTTAATCAGTTTGTAAATACTAGAATGTTTACTGCACTGTTTAAAAAGGGGAAGGCTAGTCTATGAAATGATGATTTTTACTTCGTGAAGCATTTACTTGTTAAAAGAGTGCTGTCTACTATGATTAGTACTCTTTTGTGCCCTCAGAAGCGTCTTCTGTTAGATGTGGTTGTTTTGATCTTGAATGGCAAAGGACTAAGCAGACAATGAGCAACTTCAGAAGAGAATTTGGATTCAAGGTTTCTCAGTAATATTGAGTGCCACAGTTGTGTCAATATTTACCCTTATTTACTAATGACTCTTAGTAGTAAAACAGGGTAAATATTGACAACTGTGGCACTCAGTATTACTAATGACTCTTAATAATGCCACGGTGGTACGGTGGTAACGTTGTTACCACACAGCAGAGGTTCCCCTGTTTGATTCTCGGCGTGGCTTGGGAGTGCCTTCTGTGTGGAGTCTGCATTTCCTCCCTGCTGTTGGGTAGCGTTCGAAAGACATGCATGCGTAAACGGGTGTGCCTTCGTTGAAGGTTGGGTGTCGAGCTGGCACCTCGGTGTTTCGTAAAAATCTACTGCCAATCATTAGCGGACTGGAGTTCTGCTGTAGCGACCCCTTACCGGGAAAAAGCCGAAAGACAAACAACAACAACAACTAATGACTCTTAATCTGACCTTCTTCACTCTGTGTCCTTGTATACCAAGTTTCTCTCCACTCGCTCTCACCCCTCCTTACACTTTCTTCTGACCCTTGTGCAGTACTCTCCAACTTTAATTATCGAGCCTGTGTTTAAGGGAACTTGTATCTTCTCACATTTCTTAAACATTCCATTCACCTTCTCAGTTCTGTTTGCTGCCTGTCACACTGATCTCTTATTTAATGGGATTTCACTGTAAGTAGTCTTGGCTGCTTGTCAGCATCGGTTCCCATGAAGGAGTTCCTTGCAAGATTCACAGGAAGTGTGTGAGTGTGTGATGCCCCAGTGAAATATACCTGGTGGCTACACTCAAACCCTACACCTTGCAAACAGGTAGCAAGAGCTTGAATTTCCTACCCACCACCACTTGTGAAATTATTGCCTCATATTTCTGGTTTGATGGATTTTAAATAATGACAGGCATTTGAATTTCAGACTTCAATTCATATTCTTCAGAAAGTACATGGTAACACAAAACCTTTTTTTCTAGTAATGTTCTATTTATAACATTAATATTTGAAATGTGTCACTATTTTGGGGCTGTATTCCACTATTATTGGCTTTGTCCAGGTTCTTTGTGCTGAGAGGTTGAGAGCTTTGGTGAGAACTGAATTCACTGAATATGTTTAGGGAGCTGTATTCCCCCATTACTGACTTTGTCTAGGTGTTTTGTGCTAACTAAGAAGTTGAGAGTTATGGTGAGAACTGAATTCACTAAATGATAGCCATTTAAGTTTCAGCCTACCTATCATTCAAGAAACAGCTGATTTGGCATAGTGGTGTGTTTCTCTGACTGTAGTGTACAAGGTCCAAGGTTCAAGACTTAGCAGTGAAATGCATCGTGGTAACACAGCATTTTATTCTAGCAACTTTTCAAGATTATACAAGCAATGTTTAAAATGTGTCCCTACATTTTCAGCTTTTGTCCCCTCCCCAATAAATTTTGGCTTTTTCCAGATTTCTTGTGCTTCAAAGTTGAGAGATACAGTTGAGTATTAAGTGAATTTTACAAGGAGCTGAGAACTTGAAGAGAAATTTAATGCTGGTTATGCTGTCTGTTTGTATTGTTAACAGCACAACAGATAGTGTTACTTGGTTTTTATGCAAAAGGCTGTGGGTTCTACTCCCACAGCATATAGATGCATTGCTGATACTGTACTGTGTTGTACTTTTAAAGGGGATGTGATATTGCAGTCCTGAGAATGTCCTCTTTGGTGGAGATACCTAGTAACGATGAACCTGTTATCAGTTTGCCATCCATTCCTTATTGCAATATTACTAGCTTATCATTTTTTTATTGCAACATAGGCAATTTATTCCTCAATGGCAACAGGCACTTTATTTGTAGATGAAACAATGAAATATAAAGTTATTTGCTAGCAGCAACATATTCATTAGTTACAGATCTCTTTAATGTGGAATTATTTAGATGACTTTTACTTCTGCAGAGATTGTGCATATTTACTGATACTGGTGGATTGTAGAAGTTTGAGTAGACTTTTTTGACGGAAATGTTCTGAACTGGGCAGTTTTTTCATTATTAGTGCATGCATTTTGTTTTATTGTTTACTGGAAAAATGTTCAAAACAATAAATGTAAAATGCCCTCTGACAGCTGTACTGTATTATATGAGGAATATAATTTAATACAATCAGGAAGGTGTATCAAAGAACACAAGTATGTTTCCTGTGCAAGGGACCTATGATTTGAAAAAAGCCCAAAGTTAATCTTTATCTGATACTGGCCAGATGTATTTTCTTTGAATGTGGATTTCAATGCTGTTTCAATGAATGTGAGATTCAAGGGCAGAGAAGTTTTAATGCTAAGTCTATTTTCATTGTGACACTGCATTGCTTTGTTTAGCAGATTTCTATTAGTGTTGTGCTGTAAAATGTAAAATAAAACTTTTAAATGAAATACAAATCATCGTATAAGTAAAGCAGTATGCACATTACAGTGTTAATGGTAAATGTGGTGAAATAGCCAAGTCATGGTACATTGGAATAGCTGCAGGGGGGAGGCCCCATTCAACCATAATTTTTGTGAGGAGGGGAAGGGTGGCAAACTCAGAACTATACCTCTTAACTGTCCAGATTTTTGCAGAATTAATAGATTTTTGCTTCTTATTTTTGGTTTGCTCCTCATAAAATTTGTGGTTTTCTGGCAACTCATTTAGGAATGAAATCACTAAATAATGACAGACATTGAGTTTCAGACTTCATACTCTTCAGAAAAATGCATGTTAAAGCAAGACCTGTTGTTCTGTCAACTGACTATGTTTATACAAGAGTAACTTTTAGTACTGTTCGTATGTTCCCCCAATATATTTGGCCTTGTCCAAATTTCCTGTGCTAAGAGGACAAGAGGTACACTCAAATAAATCACTTTGTAGACTTAGGTATATCCAAACCTTTCAACTGTCCCTGATTCTGGCTCAAAATGTTGCTCTCCCCCTAATAATCCCTATGCAAAATGGCAGATTTGGAAGAAAATGTGGATGGTTTACAATTAATAAATAATTGTAATGATCAGTTATAGATCACTTTTAATTTCAGAAATGCATGTAGGTTCTCTTATTTTGTCAGCTGCTCAAGTTAACAGTACTAATATTAAAAGTGTCCCTTCTTTGACAGGTTCCTAGCTGTATTGTGTGGGTATTTTATATTTTTGCATCACATTTTTGGTCTGTTTTTCATAAAAGTGTGGTTTTCTCGCAAATTAGTGGCAAATCATTAAGGACTGAAGTTAAAAAATAATGACAGACCTTTGAGTTTCAAATTTCATACCCTTCAGAAAATTCATAGTAATGCAACACCTACTATTCTATTATCTTCCTAAGTTTATAAGAGCAATATTTAAAAATTGTCCTTATTTGTGGGCCTTTGTCCCACTTCTGTTTATGGCTTTGTCCAGATTTCTTGCTCTGAGGCTGAGAGATAAGACAAATGTATTAGGGCCATCACCGTCAGCTAGACACATTTAATTGTGACATACTTGTTGCACCCCACTCCCCCACTAAGTGACTCTGAATGTGTCCAAGCAAGGCAAGGAGCAGTTATGCAGTGTAAGTGTAGAGTATCCCCCCATCCAAGGCAGACACAAGTACTACAGTGGCTTTTCATCTGTCCTTGATTTTGAAGAATATTCTGTTTTTCTGTCATATTTTTTATACTGTTGATTTATGCTTCGTATTCAGAAAATGCATGTCATTGCAGTGCCTGTTGCTCTGTGTTTAAGTAGCAATGCTTTAATGACCATCAGATAAGCTTGTCTGAGACTGTAAGATGCAAGTAAGCTTTAATAAGCATACTGTTAAAGAATTACCAACACTGAAAGTCTTTTTGTTGTTGCCATGCAGAGAATATTTACATAACTAATTAATGTATAAGCCTTAGGTATTGAAATGCATATGACAAGTACTTGTAATAAAGGACAGGATTACAGTATTTTCAGAAGCTCATTACATTTGTTGGAGACTTGCAGTCATCTTTGCAGGCTTTACTCGTAAACTAAACAGAATGCCAGTCTATCATGTGTGGTCCATAACCTGTGCAGTAATTCTTTAAGCAATTTATCTTGAGCTTGTTTCTTGTTTGCTGTTCATTTTTTTACTTTGATCATGTTTTCCCCATGAAACAAGTAGATAGTTGTTGTCAAGCAGCAGGTCTTTTTTGGATAAGAAACATTTTTACAAGTGGGGGTATTGATACTTTCAGCATGTTACTTGGTACTTTTATAAAACTAAATATAAATTATAATTAGAACTGTAGTGCAAGGACAAGTGGTTTCAGTTGAGTGCTGCTTGTTTTTTTTTGTACCTGATTTTGACTGGCATTCCAGTAATGTATTTAAAAAAGGAATTTATTTTTTTATGCCTCACAACCTTCCAGATATTAAGTAAGCTGTCATATAGTCAATGCATTGAAATATATATTTTTTCTTCTCCACTTCATTTTGTCTTGATTGGACTCTCATAATGATGATTTGGCATCCAGGGCAGTGTATTTAATTAAAGTCCCAGTTTTTGTGGTTTTGAGCATAGTGCCACCCCTTTCTAGTTGGCCACACCCTTTTCCATTGGCCCCATCCATTCAGCAGTCTCCTGCAGCACCCGTTTGATTTGAAGTCACCAGCCGCCACTGCTTTCTGTAGGTTGTCAACATCACTTGGGGAGTAAATAATAACTCACAACTTGCAATTGTCTGTGAACTTTGTCAGCCAGAGTCCCTTTGTGTTGGCCTGGACTTCAGAGAAGTAGATACCAAACAGGAGAGGACCCAGGACCGAACGCTGTGGGACTCCACTCGTGACTGGTCAGCAGTCTGACTTGGAGTCAGTTACTTTCACACTGTAGGTTCTATCTGTTAGCCAGATTGCAACCTACCTAGTGATATGGGGGTGATACCTAGCTTAGTGAGTTTTTCTATGATTCCTGAGTGGGGAGTGGTATCAAAGGCCTTGGCCAGATCAAAGAAGGCTGTATGAACCACCTTGCCTTCATCCACAGCTCTGGTGATTGACTCAAAGAAGTTGACCAGGTTGAGCAGGCCTGATCTACCCTTCACAAAACCAAATTGTGAGGGATCCAGAGTTTGGAGATTTCCTATATCCTTGTTTAGTAGGTCCATGATGATGCGTTCCATAGCTTTGCATATCAGACTCATCAGGCTAATGGGGCAATAGTTCCCAGGGTCTGTAGTTGCTCCTCCTTTGTGGAGAGGGATGACTATAGTAGGGTGCCATTTGGTAGGGTTAAAGCCTGAGGTGAGGCTGTGATTGAACAGGGCACACAGGTGAGGTGCCAGTTCACTCTGTAGTTCATGTAGAACACCACCCAGGGATATTGTCAGGTCACATAAAAGCTGTATTCTTGGCCTTGGACAGTGCTGTTTTAACCTGTGCAGTAGTAATACTGGGTGCCTGGCAATCTACTGGCATTGTGATTGGTCCTTTGGGGGGGAGAGGGGGGTAAAGTTGGCACTGACTCTGTCAGCCAGTATATTGGCAATATCTGTTGACTCGGTATAGGAGGTACCATTGTAGCTCAGAGCAAATCTGGGTATTGCCGTGGAGATTCTTTGCATAACTATAGAAGGCCTTGTGGTATCTTTACTATCTGCTGAAATTCTGTTTTCATAGCTAGCTTTAGAGGATTTGTTGTGGGATCTCAACTTTTTGTTGAGGCGGATAAGGGAGATTTTCCAGTCTTGGGACTTCACCTGATTCCGCATACGTTTCCTCCTTCTGTTGTAGAGTTTGTTTATGGCAGGGGACCACCACAATGGCTTCCTTTTTTGGAGGAGAGTGTGTTGGTTCTATTGGGTATGGTGAAATCCATGCATTTGTATACGTGTTCATACAGTGCATTGGTGTATGATTCGTCAGTCATGCAACTATTCTTCATTTGCATGGGGGCTGTGAAGTTAGCCACCTCTGTTTTTAGGAGCCCAAGGTTAGCTTTGGAGAAGTTTTTCATGGTGGTTACCTTTGCGCAGTGGGGGAGGGGTGGGAGAGATGTGGATTTCCAAGGTGATTAGTTTGTGGTCGGATCTAACCAGGGAGGAGTTGACTATTGGTGTAGAGCAATGGTCCCCCATGTTAGTAATGACCATGTTGCTACCTCTAGTGAGGGTAAGAGCGAGCTGGTCCAGGGCATTAGAATTAATGAATTCCAGGAAATGTTGGGCAAGTGTATTGGAACATGAGTAGTTTTCCCAGTTAATGGAGGGGTAGTTGAAGTTGCACAGTATGAGTGTGTCAGGTTGGACCCTTATATTCTCCAGGGTGCTTAGGAATGTGGAGTGTGAGTCTTGGGACATGGTTGGGGACCTAAAGCAGGCTATAACCTGAATCACTGTCTTACCCAATGTTAGCTGCACGTGAAGTATCTCTGATGCGTTATGTTGGGCTATCAGTCTGGAGGTGTGTGCATCCTTTATGAATATGGAAACACCACCACCTTTGGAGCTTCCGTCCAAGTTCTGGGGCTGAAAGGTGGAATGCGTTATAGCCTGGTAGTGCAGGGGTGCTTTCTGCTGCCTTGAACCAGGTCTCTATTACAGCACAAATGTTGATGTTCTCAATTTTAAGGAGTGCTTTGAGCAAATGCCTTTTGAGATTTAGGCTTTTAGCATTGAGCAGCATGACCCACAGATTGCATTTGCTTGTAGCTGTTTCAGTGGTAATTTGGCCTTTGGAACACCACCTAAAAAAGGCACTATAGGAGTGGCAAGAGCCTTGGCCAGTATCCGGAAGCCCAGGGGTGTCAGATGCAGGCCATCTCTGGCAAAGCATCAAGGTCTGCCAATCATGTCATCCCAGGCAGACAGATACTGGATCCCCTTAGAATGACACTAGAAACTTAGCCAATTGTTGAAATCAATCATTTTCTGCTTGTACTGTGGTATCATTCTGGGTGATGGTAGGATGCTGCTCAGGGCTAGGGTCATAACCACCTGGGCAACATAATCCGAGAGTTCCTCCATGTCTCTTTTCATGTAGTCCATGAAAGTACATCTCAGGTCATTCACACCCATATGTACAATGACAGAGTGATATTTGTATCTATTGTTGGGGGACCTGAATGCATGCATTATGTGGCAGATCCTGGCAGCTGACTGTTACTTTCTCCTTATTCAACCTAATGAGTGAGACATCAGTGTGCCTCACTATCGAGTCACCTATGACTAGTGTGTTGGGCATGCTGTTTTGCCTTAGGGGCTTTGGTTGAGTGGCGCACTGTTTAGAAAAGTTATGTGTCTTGTGATTAGTGTTGTGTTGTGGTGGTCGAATGTGTTTCTGCCTTGGAGGTCTCTGCTGTTTTGGTAGATTTTTATTGAGAGCCTCCGCGAAGGTGGGTGTGTGGTTTGTGTTTTTATGTGAAGGCAGTGGTGGTGTGTGTTCTGGAGGGCTATGTGTTCCATGTGGTGTGGTGCAAGTGTTGACCTTCTCCTCTTGACCAGCTATTCCAGGCTTGGCTGGAGAGTGTGTGGCTTCCAATTTGGATATATAAGTGCATCTCTCACAAGTTTGAGTGTTGGGTGGCAAGAGGAGAGGGTTGTCAGTATACATTAGGCAGTTGCTACATTGCCTCAGGATGCTCAAGTTCACCAGGTTAATAGGAGGGAGCAGAGGAAAATTACCTTCAGACATGCCTGGAGGGGTGGGCATTAATAATAAGTACTGGAGCTGTTTCCTTGTAGAATGTTTAGTGCTGGTAGCACTTTTGTGTGCTACAATAATTGCAAAAAAGAAGTCTGGTAAAGTGCTAGACTAATAAGCTAGTAAAGGTGCAGAAGAGGAGATAACTAGCAGATCTAAGGGAAAAATTGAAGAGCAGACTATTTGGCACTGCTCAGAAGCTTACAAACAGTCCTGGATACAGCAAGTCTGTATCCAGACTAGACTAGTTACAGGAAAGGTGGGAAACAAGCACAAACATGGGTGTTAAAATCAGGAAGTTGAAAGAGATGGAAAAACTGTCCAAACAGCCAATAAACTACAATTTCTGGGCCTGAAGCCACTCCTTTTGTGGTAGATAGGCTACCTAGTGCTTGCCACTCCCACTGATAAGCTAGAAGGCTTCCCTCCAACAGAAAAAGGGTTTGGGGGCTCAGAAACCTACAAACAGTCCTAGGTACAGCAAGTCTGTATCTGGACTAGACTAGTTACAGGAAAGGTGGAAGACAAGCAAAATGTGGGCTTTTAAACCAGAAAGTTGAAAGAGATGGAAAAACTCCCCAAACGGCCAATAAAATACAATTTCTGGGCCAGAAACCACTCCTCTTGTGGTAGATAGACTACCTAGTGTTTACCACTCGCACTGATAAGCTAGAAGGGTTCCCTCCAACAGAGAAAGGGTTTGGGGGCTCAGAAACTTACAAACAGTCCTGGGTACAGCAAGTCTCTATCTGGACTAGACTAGTTACAGGAAAGCTGGAAGATAAGAGAAATGTGGGCTTTTAAACCAGAAAGTTGAAAGAGATGGAAAAACTCCCCATACGGCCAATAAAATACAATTTCTGGGCCAGAAACCATTCCTCTTGTGATAGATAGGCTACCTAGTGTCCCACTGATAAGCTACAAGGCTTCCCTCCAACACAGAAAGGCTTGGGAGGGCTCAGAGGCCTAGAAACAGTCCTGGATACAGCAAACTGTATCTAAACTAGACTAGTTACAGGAAAGGCGGGAAACAAGTGCAAACACAGGCTTTTCAACCAGAAAGTTGAAAGAGATGGAAAGACTGCCCAAACGGCCAATAAACTACAATTTCTGGGTCAGAAACCACTCCTCTTGTGGTAGATAGGTTACCTAGTGCTTGCCACTCCCACTGATAATCTAGGCTTCCCTCCAACACACAATGGCTTGGGGGCTGAGAAGCTTACATATAGTCCTGGATACAGCAAATCTGTATCTGGACTAGACTAGTTACAGGAAAGGTGGGAAACAAGCGCAAATGTGGGCTTTTAAACCAGAAAGTTGAAGGAGATGGAAATACTGCCCAAACCGCCAATAAACTACCTAGTGCTTACCACTCCCACTGATAAGCTAGAAGGCTTCCCTCCAACACAGAAAGGCTTGGGGTGCTCAGACACTTACAAACTGTTGTGGATACAGCAAATCTGTATCTGGACTAGACTAGTTACAGGAAAGGCAGGAAACAAGTGCAAACACTGGCTTTTAAAAAAGAAAGTTGAAAGAGATGGAAATACTGCCCAAACCACCAATAAACTACAGCTTCTGAGCCAGAAACCAGTCCTCTTGTTGCAGATAGACTACCTAGTGCTTACCACTCCCACTGATAAGCTAGAAGGCTTCCCTCCAACACATAAAGGCTTTGGGTACTCAGACACTTACAAACTGTCCTGGATACAGCAAATCTTTATCTGGAGTAGACTAGTTACAGCAAAGGAGGAAAACAAGTGCAAATGTAGGCTTTTAAACCAGAAAGTTGAAAGAGATGGAAAGACTGCCCAAACCACCAATAAACTACAATTTCTGGGCCAGAAACCAGTCCTCTTGTGGTAGATAGGCTACCTAGTGCTTACCACTCCCACCGATAAGCTAAAAGGCTTCCTTCCAGAAAGGCTTGGGAAGCTTACAAACAGTCCTGGATACAACAAATCTGTATCTGGATTAGACTAGTTACAGGAAAGGCAGGAAACAAGCTTAGATTTTTTTTGTTTTTTTTTACAGAAAAGCAGCTAGAACAGCACTAAAAACAATTCAAGTGCAGTGCAAGCTAGCACACTTGAATGTGTAGCAATATTAAAGCAAATACAGTTTAAATAATGCAATTTGTTCAAACTGTATTCTGAACTGAATTCAATTATTGTTTCATTCAATTCTGAGCAGTTAAAAAGTGCCAAAAATATACTTATCAGCTCCATATTTCCAGATTGTTTGAGAAGCACACACAGTCAGAACACAATGAGATTCTAGCAAAGTTTTTTTTTTTTAGTAAAGTGGAAAGGGAGAAAGGAGTAACAGAAAAAATTCAAGGTTAAGAACCTAAGTGTGTTGGTCTTCCCTGATGTACTCTCTGTATTAGGTAATACGAGCTGAGCTAATGGCACTAGACTGGGAGAAGTGTCCCACATAAAATTTACAGTAGGGGCAGGCAACTGCAAAGCCACCAAGTTTAAGAACAAGACACCAACAGGCAGGAAGGGTGGAATCTATTACAGATACTAGCTACAGTATTTTAGGCAGAAAACACTACAGAACTGTTTATTACGCAAATAAATAACAGCACCACAGTTTTGTTAACTATCAGTAAAACAGAAAACAAAATGCAGGCACCAAGAAAAGCAATCTCAAGCAAATTAATAACTGCAGCAGTTTTGTTAACTAAAACAAAATGCAGACACCAAGAAAAGCAATCTCAAGCAGATTAATAAATGCAGCAGTTTTGCTGACTATCACTGATAACAGATTAAGTGCCAAAAATATATTTATAGGCTTTCTGTATCTAGATGTCTGTTGAATCAGTCACAGCTAGGCCACAAAGAACAGCTAAGATACTGATACTGCCTCACAGAAAACTCCTTATACAGTAGTATATAAATTCTTTTTTTAACACAGGGGTCTTGTCTCTCTCTCTCTCTCTCTCCCTACTTAAGGATGAAGGTATTACATTCTTTAATAGCGCTTTTACCTGTAATAAGAAGGAGCATTGCAAATGCACATTTTATATTTTCAGCAACTCTTGATGCAATGAGATACAGCTGCCAGCACTGAATCCAAAGCTTTCAATTTTAACAGTGGTTTCCCTTAAGTTTTAAAGATGTTGGTGGTTGCAGCAAAATCATCTTAAGCCAAAAACTGAAGAAATGTATCTAACTTTGGTGGTTCAATGCAGAGTAAAAAACAAAATAAATATTTCCAAGAGCAAGAGTCAATACTGTACTGTCTAGAAATAAGTTAATGTGAAAAATGATATTTATAACAAATGTTTTCAATAAGAAAATCAGATGTGAACCTTCCCTTAGCTATATATATATATATATATATATATATATATATATATATATATATAGCTATATATATATATATATATATATATATATATAAATATATGGGTCTACTACACATGATCAAAACTGACTGAAATTCTTTTGACTGAGACCAGAACAACAAAAGTTTAAAACACTGAAAACTCATTTCACTGAAACACTGACACATTAAAGTAAAAGATATATGCCCTTTTCCCCACTGTAGTGTGATCCTGGAGTTTGTATATATAATTAGGGTGTGTGTGGGTGGCACAGCCCCCCACATTGGAGGGTGTGGGAGTCGTTGCCCCCCACATAGTTTAGGTATATATTGTCTTCTGAACAGAGTTATTAATTACAGTTGTAAGTATCCCTCTGTATGTTTTAAAACTCTAGGATCACACTACAGTGGAGAAAATGCAACATGCAAACTCCTGTTGCTGGCAGCTGGCAGTATTTAGCATCTACCTGTAAAATTACACAGACAAGACCTTTTGCTCAGTTCTTTGGCAGGTGCTAGAAGCCATAAAAATTGCATTCCTTCACACTTCCAGAGCAGCAATTAGTTCACTGCAAAGACAATAAAGAAAGCTTCCTAGTAAAGACTTTGTGTCTCTAGCTGCATTGAAACCTGTGATATAGCATCTTTATGGCCTATGTTATAAAGTGATTTAATTTTCCTAAAGTTTGGTGGACCAAGGTTTACCTCCTGTATTACAGTTTCCATAGTTAAAATATATACATTTAAACAGTTGCAATAGTGCAGGTACATTTCTGTTCTTTCCAGTAGAGCACACTGTGGATACATTTCAAGCACAGGCACCTTTTCAACACAAACATCTGTACAAATAAGTTTGATATACACATGACATGTCATTCTAATAAATTTGTAACACAAGCATCTTATATAAATCATTTAGATAGTCATCAATGATATACAATTATTTATAAAATTCCAGCTAGCTGTGCTGGCATTATCTCCTTTCTTCAAAAGTGGTATAGTTGGTTGAATTTTGTAATGGTCGAACTTTTGTTGCATAATTCATGAGTTTTTTCCATTATTTGCAGTTCTGCAACCCTTAGTTAGTATATTTGATTTCAGGGGGTGTGGAGGAAAAGCCCCCCAAATAAAAGTTGTTTTTTCTTTGACTTTAGAGATCAAAAATATAACCTATTGGCTTATTTTTGCAATCACTTCAGTTAGATTATGTAATCGCTGATGAGATTTTAATATTTTTGTATCTAACAGTCTCATCAATGATTATTCATTATATACTTTCATGTGTGTGTGTGTGTGTGTGTGTGTGTGTGTGTGTGTGTGTGTGTGTGTGTGTGCGCATGCGTGTATGTGTATATGTGTGTATATATACATATACACACACACATATATATATATATATATATATATATATATATATATATATATATATATATATATCGTGGTGGATTAAGTGTACCTTGGGTACTTGGCTGTTTTAAAACAATAGGCCCCCCACACTTTTTCTAACCATGCATATATGCACATTCTTTTGGATACACCATCCAGATTTCTTACAATGTAAACTTTCAATAAATAATGACAAATTACCTATTTCAGAACATTTCAACCATAAAATACTATTCAAACTGTTATCATTGCAATTAATCCATGTAAGAACCTATCAATTACAGCTTCTTGACTGTATATGCCTCACATTATCTGAATGTGATGAAAAATGTCCACAGTAATGATCAGTAGCTACAGTAAAAGTAAAGAAAATCCTGCAAAGCCAGTCCACAACATGAGCATAGAGTAGTTACTTTTTATCCACAGAGAGATCCCATGCACAAGCCAGAAATTATAGTGGTTTTGTCTTTGTTCATCTCAGATGTCTGATTGTAGCTAAAAAGAAAAATGATAGAACAAAATAAAAGCCATAACAATGTAGTTATATTTCACAAACACACAGCTGCTATCCAGCCACCGCAAAGTTCATCTTCAAAGACATATGGTTCACTGTCCTTATCTGCTTGCCTGCCAGGACCGTCATTTTTCTTTGGTAAACTCATATCTCTCAGCTTGGTCCAATTATCATTATTGTTCTTAATTTTGCATTGCAGTTTTCTTATCTTCCTCTTAAAATTTATAATTTTGTGGCAACACACTTATCACAATCAGTTTTCTAGATTCTTCATTTTCCGAGCAATAAGAAGTATGAAACTAACATCAAGCACTACAAACTGACAGTAAACTGCAGTAATGTACCAGAAAAATAAATGATGAGGAATAGGACAAAAACATGAGGCAAAATCAGAAATAGCTGAGTGGTATCACCCCCCCCCCCCACACACACACACACTGGTGAGGTGGGTATAATGTTAACATCTCTCTCTCTGTCATCGATCTCAGCTTCTTTGCTCAAGTTTTAAGGACAATGTTTTTTCCAAGATGGCTCCACACTGATCAACAGCTTAATTTTAAGGGCCAGTAATTTTGTCTGTTTTAATCAGTTAATGGCCAGTAAGTATACTGCCTGAATACCAGCAAAGAAGAAACCTAGACAGCCTGAAAGAAAATTGATGAGAAAAGGTGAAGATAAAACACAGACTGGGAAGAATCCTGCAGCTGTTCAGCAAAGAGCAGTTCAAGCTCCAGCTTTGGTACAAAAGATGTACTTTTAAGAAAAAGAAGTCAAATCTGCTCAAAGTTGATTAAAGTAAATGAAACATTGAAGGACTATATCAATTGAAATAACAAAATTCTGGAAAACAGAACTTTAAACAGCTATTCAGATGCACTGATAAAACTGCACAAATCAGAGGTCGAAGCGGAGAGAAGGATAGCTAAGTATGAGACTTCTCAAGAACAACTGTTTAAAAAAAATGGTACAGTTAGAGGACAGAGCACACAGAGAAAAGCTGAAATTTTCTACTGTACCAGAGAAACTGTAAAGGAAAGACTATAGCAAGTTTATGAAAGCATATATAAGTAACTGGACTGGTATTACACAAAAGGATTTGTTAACTGAAAGGGCATATAGTGTATATGCTTTAAACCTAGTTATGAGAAAACAGCCAAGATCCGTATAAGTAAAGACACAGTCATGCTAGGAGAAACAGTTTACACTGACAAAATTGTGGCAGATGCACAAAATATTAAAAAATAGACAAAGTAGAGTGTTTGTGGACTGTACACCAGGCAGAAGAGAAAAAAATGATCTCAGCAATCAGGAAATGTTGAGAGGCATGTGTGAGATTCAAGCTTCTGTTTCCAGCTGTATTAAAAGTATTTCTTCCTGGATGATCAAAGTCATTTTTTTATACAGAACAGGCTAAGGGGGAAATACAAATGTTTTTCCAATGAGGGGTAAACCACCAAACATAAAGGGACTCTGCTTTTCATTCTTCTGATGGTAAGGCTTATAGAAAGCTTTTGTCAGTGAAATCTTTTCCAATGTTCTGAAGAAAAATACTTAAGAATCAGAAAAAAACACAAGAGTTGACTAGAAGAATCAGGAGTACCTTGGACTTGATCTGGAGTCTAGGGATGGGAGATGGAGAAGACCAGGAACACTGAAATTAGTAAATAAACGTGAGACCATAAAGCATCAATCACATTTGTGAAGTAAAGCTTTATAAGAAAAAATGGCTGAGAAAGACTGGATTTTTGTTGACTTATTGTTAAACTTGTTGAGGAACTAACAGGCACGTGCCACACTTCGTGTATTTAATGTTTGGAAGGACAGGGGAAAAGAGATAGAATTGGGGAAAAAGTAACTGTAGTGAAACATTTTTTGTTCTTAATATTTGTATTAAACATTTTATAATACAAACGGAATGTTACACAGTAAAGTATTTTCAGTGATTGTATGTGATGAAGATACTAAAGTAAACAGGTACTTTTTTCTCTTGTTTAGTTTTAATAAATGTAGGCATTGCAATATAAAAAAGAAGAAAGTCTGGAAAAAAGCATGTTTAAGTCAATTGGTTGTAATCTTAGGCTGTTGAGGGTAGAGGGTGGGGTGCAAAAGTGCACTGATTATAATATATGTAGAATTGAATTTTTTTTTCTTCTGCATAGGTGAATGTTTGGATTAATGTCCTCAGTTTAATCTAATGACAAGTTCTTTTGTGAATGTAAGTGGGTTTTAAAAAAAATGAGACCACAATGTAATAAATAGTTTTCTTTAAGCAAATACATGTTCAGAGCCAGCTGAGAAATCTGGAGTTGAGGGCATCTCTACGTTTTGTTCTTATGTTTCCATGGATGCAAGCTGACTAAAGGTGAAGACAATAAATCTAGAGGTCTGAGCATTGTTTACTGAGAGAAACATAAAATTAAAAGATATAAGGGCAAGCAATTCAGTAAAAAATAATGCCTGAAATTACTGGAAGTGAATAAGAGATAGCAACTTTTCTGGTAACGTAATACTTCAATACATTTATTAGAATAGGGTAGAATTTAGTTTTATTTAAAGATAGCCAGTGTACTTTTTCTTGAAGGTAAATGTTAATGTTTTCAGAAAATATACAAGTTTTTTTCCACATCTGAGAGGGGAATACAAATAAGACAAGAACAGTCAGTAATTAGTCTATGTATGAGCACAAGCTGTAACATGAGGGTTTTCCTTAAAACAAAAAGTCTTGCAAATTGTGACATAGGTTCAAATGGAAATGACATAAAACAACTGTATAAGAGATCAATTTGCAAAACACTAATTTGTTCATGTAACATAAAAGCTGGAAATAGATATTTAAAAAAGCGGTCATATATAATAGGTGGGAATAATAACTTCTTATCATAATGGCTGCATTAAACATAATATTTTGGAACGTGAATGTCCTCACAGGTGTAGACAAAAAGGAAAGAGTACTGAATTATATTAAGAAATGCAAAGAGCAAATAGCAATGCTACAGGAGGCATACATGGAAAGAAATGAGCATGTGACTTGGATAAAGAAAACATTTTAGGAGGGATATTTAGCAGAGTATCAGTGACAAAATAAAAGGAGAGTACTTATACTAATTGCTACAGGAGCTCCAATAGTGCTAGAAGAGGGAAAAAGATAGTAAGGGCAGTTGATTTGCAACAGTGGGAATGTATCTGGGGGACGTGTGATAGAAAATATAACCGAAGAGGGTATATTTCTGAAGAAATATAAGAAAATATTTGGTATGTAAGACATGAATTCATTAGTAGGAACTTGGAGGAACTTTACATATTATTCTCTAAGGTACAATAACTGACCTGGACTAGACAGAAATATTTCACAGGAACATGTGCATTCAAGTGAAAGCTTCGACACACATCCAATAACTATTTCAAATCATGTACCAGTAACAATTATAATAAAATGCAGGGTAATGAAGTACAAATGAGATACTGGTGCTTCATCACCTACCTGTTAGAAAATGAGAAATTTAAGGAATGGGTAGTGTAAATTATTTTGAGCGCTATTAAAGAAGACAGAAATTTCTTCAGAAGTTATAGCTAGTGAGTTGGATAAAGTGCAGTTTAAAAATAGGGTAGAAATAAAAGTAAAAGATATATGGTTAAGAAGTACTAAGAATTATTATAATATTATAATATCAAGGCTGACAGATAAAAGTATTGCAGAATATGGGGATCTTACAGAACAAGAACCTGTGCTGATACAGAGCGCTAATGACATGATACAGAGTGCTAATGAGAAAATAGAGGAGTATCTGGATAATATAGATGAGTTTAGAAAGATTGCTGTTAAGCATGTTTTTTGATAATAATCCAGCGCACAAAAACTTTTAGCACAACTTAAAAGGGGCTGTGGTTAAACTTAGGGAGCCTATAACATGAGCAAATAATCAAATATCCTGCAGAGGTATTACAGATATTTCAGAAATTGTATGAAAATTTGTATAAAGCAGAGGAATATGGAAATATGGAAACGCACACACACACACACACACACACACACACACACACACACACACACACACACACATACACACACACACACACACACACACACATATATATATATATATATATATATATATAAAGAGAGCATTTTATATATATATATATATATATATATATATATATATATATATATATATATATATATATATATATGTTTGTGGGTAAATAAGTACTAGGCTAAATGGCCTATAGATATATACTGACATTTGATTAGCAGGGAAGTCTGACTGTGTCAAAGCCCATTTTCAGTAGCGGCCTGGAGAGAAAAGCTCCAAGTTATTCCAAAACATTTTAAGAACAATAATTTTACAAAATTCAAAATTAAAACAAAAACATTTACAGTTTAAATAATTATAACAAATTAGACAGTTTAAAAACATTGGTTAAAAATCAATACAAGTTATTTGACAATAGTTTAATACTTAGAGAAATTTTAGAGAGTGTGTAGAGAAATGAAAGATAATTTGCGCTAATACTAACAGGAATTGCAGTATGAAGTGAAGGGATAATACGCTTTTGGTATATTTATAGGGAAGGTTGGGGAAGAGAATCAATAGCAGTAAGGAAGTAAGTGAAGCAGGGACAATACGCAGGTAAGGAATGAAAAGGTACTTGTTCACATTTAGGGATACAGTTTATCTGGTTTTGAACAATAAACAGAGGCAAATTTTAGCTAGGAAGCCCTACAGAGTGGTTTTGAAAGATGGGAGGAAGGGTACCAAGCTGATGCTTACAGGTAAGGAGTCCCAGGCCTTAGCAACCTTGTACAAGTACAGACAATGCCCAGCAAGTTTTCTAAGCTTGCAGACAGACAGGAGTTTTTGGTCACTGGGTTGCAGTGACCAACCAGGAACATAG